>NW_025778654.1:0-71583 GCF_021130785.1 Homalodisca vitripennis
TGTTATTAAGTGAAAGAGCCTTTTCAAATTTAATCAGCTGTTCTTTGTAAACATGTATAATGCGACAAAAGAAACATATGTTTATATCATTTAATTACTATTTTACATTTCTTTACACTTATAGTTTGAAAGCATAGAGTAAGCTTAAGAGAAACAGCAAATTTTGTTTCAACTGTTTCTGCAATCACTGTTAAGCGCTAAATCGTAAAATGAATGACGCATTTAATCGAGAATTGGAATGGGAACGTGAATATGATCACCAGGAATTAGATTTAGTAGTTCAAACAAATGTGCCCCTGATGAACTCCTAACAAAATGAAGTTTATGATACATTAATGAAAGCAATTGGTGATGGAAACGGTGGTTTATATTTACATGGTGGAACTGGTAAGACATTCCTCATGTCCGTAGTTTTAGCCACTGTTCGTGCAAGATCCAACATTGCAGTTTCAGTTGCTTCTTCTGGAATAGCAGCCACATTGCTAGAAGGATGTCGTACGGCACATTCTGCATTAAAATTGCCTTTAAATCTTCAATATATTGAAGAACCAACGTGCAACATTACAAAGCGCTCCGCTATGGCGAAAATTTATCAGAATCGAAGATCATCATCTGGGACGAATGCACAATAGCGCATAAACGTGCATTGGAAGCAGTTAACCTAACATTGCAAAATCTACGTAATGACTCAAAAATGTTTTGGAGGCGCAACTATTTTACTGTCTGGCGATTTCCGCCAAAACATTGCCAGTAATTCCCAGATCGACTGCTTCCGACAGAATAAACGCTTGCCTCAAATCATCGAATCTATGGCGCTATGTTAGGAAACTTCAGCTGACAACAAACATGAGAGTTGCATTGCTGAACGATACATCTGCTGAAGATTTCTCTGAGTAATTGTTGACTATCCGGTAATGGTCGAGTACCTGTCGACGAATCGAGCAGATTGATTTCATTTCCTCGGAATATCTGTAACTTTGTCTCATCGAAAGACGAAATCATCAACAAAGTATTCCCAAACATCATTACTAACCTCAAAAATAATGAATGGTTGAGTGAGCGAGCAATTTTGGCAGCTAAGAATAAAGATGTAGATGACTTAAACTACATAATTCAGAATGAGATCATTGGTACAACTGCATTCTTTCAAATCTGTTGACTGTGTAACAAATGAAGATGATGCCACCAACTATCCAATTGAATGTTTAAACTCCTTGGATGTACCTGGCACAATTTACAACTAAATATTGGTTCTGTAGTAATCATGCTTCGAAACTTATACCAACCAAAACTGTGCAACGGAACAAGTTTGGTGGTAAGTAAATTGATGAACAATTTGTATTACACCACAATACTCAAAGGTGAGGAAATTCTCATTCCGAGGATCCCGATGAATCCCACCCGACATGCCATTTGAGTTTAAAACGGTTTCAATTTCCGATTCGTCATGAATGTAAATAAGCCACAAGACCAATCGTTGAAAGTTTGTGGTCTTAATCTCAAGCATCCATGTTTTTTCCCATGGCCAATTCAATGTGGCATGTCCACGGGTCGGAAGACCATCCGCGTTATTTTTTTTCGCGCCTAATAAAAAAACAAAAAATGTAGTTTATCACAAGGTGCTACAATAAATGGCAAATAAAGAATCATTGAATAATTATATTTTTTTATTTACAACTATCCTAATTTAAAAAGTAAAAAATGTGATCATGTGATATTGCCTTTAAGGCGGGACAAATTTCGCCGGGTCAGCTAGTTCTTATTAAATAATAGTATCCAATAAACAAATTTTTCAAGATTTAAATTTATTTATAATAATGAAAAACGCAAAGAAATACCCGCAATGGCTCGTCTATGCTGCATATTCCATGTCACAGGACATCAATATTTAATAGTCCATTCCTAGTTACCACACCCTGAGCTTCTAATTCCGTGCAGAAAACATTAAAGAACTGGAGTGATTGGCCATCTTCAATTCAGCTTTGAAGAAACTCTTCTTATATCGGATAACCGAGAAGACTGATTTCATGGATGAGGGTGAAAGCGGGTAGAAAAATTAATGATTAAACGGGCCAAACATTTATAATGTTTTATGTAATATATATTATTATGCAAAGAAATATTTTTGTTTTAAAATAACTTTGCTTCTTTTTCATGGTAAAATTTAGGAAAGGGCCATTTGAACCTAATTTCGCCTCTGTACTCATGTACAAATGAAGAAATTACTTTTCATTTCTCCTTGTTGATATGAATTCATTAGTTATTTATTTCAGTTTAAAAATACAAAAATAATTAGGAGGAATAAAAAAATATTTTTACAATACAAACTAATGACTAAATGTATTGATAAGCAGTAATCTCTAGAGTAATCGGAACAATTTTGTTATTTTATTGAAGAGAAAATAATAAGAAGAATGGGAAAACTTTCCTGAACTAGTTCAGAATTTATGAAGGAAGTTATTATGTTTAAAAAATATTTTAAAGTTAACTGATATTAAATAACAGTTGACACAATTACCTAAAGTTTACTGAAGAAGTAAAAACGTTTGTTTGTACTTGAGATTTAGAACATATTAAGCAAAGATTAATTTTTTGTCGAATTTTTACTACGTACTGAATCAATTACGAATTTAAACAATCTAAAAACCATCATGATGAAGAAACCTGTAAATGATTGCCCGTAGGGTATTTGAAGCCGGCTCCGTTGACATTGTGTACCTTATGAAATTTTTACTGTAGATTAAGGCAAAACCAATGAGTAAATCGCACTTTCTTTTATAAAGGTAGAACATAAGCGACGGAAGTATATGGTTTTTGAGAGAATTAGTCTTTTTAAGTTTACTTATACATAATCATATATTTTCTTGACTGGGATGAAAATTAAAACAATATTTAACAATTAAAATAATAGCACTAGACATATTTTAGGCCGGAATTAGTCGTTTTTTAATTTAAGTTGATTTTGAATACCCAGATGTATATTTGTTTTCTTAGGTGATGCAACTGTGGAACCGTAAATAAATTAGACTGTGAGTGAATTTCATTGGCCGGAATTGACACTTCTTGACTGCACTCATTTTTTAGTGGCACACAAATATATAAAAATCTCCTTCATCAGGCCAAAAACGCAAACTACAACTAATTATTTGACTTTAAATAACTTAGACTATAAATTATGTATGACATGTTATCAAAGTACGAAGCAAACTCAACTATTGTATTGGAAATACCTTAGAAAGCAAGTGAATTTATAAAGACGGAAATTGATGGGTTTTAACAAAAGTTAAAATTCAAGCAGTACAGAATGTTATTTAAATCTTTAATTTCCTAACAATGGATATTAAAATATGTTTACGTTTGTTTAAAAATATCATAGGGCTTCAGAATTTAACATTATAAACGCTTTCATTTAGTAGACTACGCCCTTCGCTTTTGGGAATTGAGTATGAAGTCATAATTACTGCAAATAAACAATAAAAACTTGGAAGTTAAAAAAACAAGTTATTAACAAAAAATTTATAACTTACGATGATTTAATTATATTATTTTATTTTATTATATAAAATCATATAATTAAATAAGTTCGTGATTTTGTTGGGCTAATTTAGCTTTCAAAAATATTCTTGTATATACATAATTCGTTTGAATGTAAAGAAAATTATGCATTCATATTAATTAGTTTTCTTCTAAGTAAAACGTTAAAATATAATACAAAATATGCATGTCAACTGACTGATTTCATTCATATTCAATTGCATTGAGTAATATATATCAACACTGCAACACACAATCGTGGCTAGAAAATTAAAAACGGATCCCACAAAGTGTGTATCTGAAGAATAATTGATTGGTCAAATGCAAATTCTCGGAAATGGCACTCTAGATTGTGTGAACAGTATTTAAAACTAATGGTATCATATGTAACGCCCTTGAATGCTATAATTCGGTAAACAGTGGATTTATATTACTTAGAACTGCTTATAATGTTATTGACTTTATTTTTTTTTACAGAAACATTCAAATTTCACACAATTCCTGTTTTATCCCACGTTTCAAATCTTGTTGATCCGTTATAATATAAAATAGTTGAGTTACTTCTTATTAGTTACTAATCATTAAAGTTGTACCAGGCTCGATTAAAGTGCCACTATATTCCTTTTTTTGATTTTAATATACTAAATACAGTGAGTTTTAGAATCAAATTATAAAGACTTTAACGTTGTAGTTTCTTAAAAAAAGATGAAATTTCTGAGGAAAAATATCTTAAGATTTTAGCAGGCTACTACATTAATTTTCAAAACAAAACAAGTTTATTGATTATTCCAGTTACAGTTCTTTATAACTATAGCAAATTTAAAAAAAACCTATTTAATATCCATAGCAGTAACAAAGTTAAATTATTAACACAGCCAAAATTTTATAATCTTACACCGATCAGAACTTTTTTTTATTTTAAGCATTTCTCTTTGGAACTACAGAAACGTAGGAATACTTTTGTATAGCTTTAGTTTAGCAATTTTAAATTATATATCTCTAACAGTAACTTTATTTTATATTGGTAGTTTTCAAGAATTCTTTTAACAAAAATTAAATTATGGTTTAGATTTAACAAATTTTAATTAATCAAAGAGGGAACTTACAAATTAAGACCGTTCTTCAACACATGGAAGTTTCTACTGACACCAGATACCTTACAACAGATAGCGTACGTAAATAACTAAGTGGTATATCTCCTTGTGATTTAATATTTACATTTGCTACTCCAGTTATCTCTGTTTTTGCAGCACATTTAAACAATAAAATTTATGTTGTTTGTTCAAAGATAGCTATGGACATTGGATCGTAAAATAACGTAAAAATTATATTGTTTAATCAATAAACATACGTATATTTGGATAAAATAGGTTTCTACATGTGATATTTAAAAACACGATGTTTACATATATAGTCAAAGTTAAGGTCGTTTGTGTTTAACGAAATGTATTGGCATTTATAAATTGATAAAGGAATGAAAGCATTAACCTGCATTTTGGTTATTCACTTGTAATGATTAATAATTAAATGAAATAATTAACAAACATGAGTTTCGTTTATTGTAAATTACTATTACAAGAAACCTAGAGATATAAAGTGTGAGTTAAAAGTATGGATGCGTTAAGTTTAGTTTTTTTATGGATAAAGGTGGAGTTTTAGAGCTATGGGAAACCATTCTAGGAAATAGAAGTGAACTTTACTATTTTACAGTGTAACTCAACACTTAAATTTTTTTATATTATAGTAACCACAAGATTATTAACTAATAATACGTTTAAAATGGATGGTTCTAAAAGTGTTAAACATATTAAACAATATTTTTTCCGCCAATCATATATATAAATAGTCCGTTCAATCAGCAAAATAGTCGTTCTGTTTATGCTTAGATTATCTTTTTTGACACATATAAAGAACATATATTTTCGTGTTTGTAAAGTTAAAAAATATCTCAGAAAAGTTTTATTTCATTAATTTTTGTTTAAATTTCAACCTTTTAATGACCTTTCCTTTCAATCTAAAATTGGCAAAGGTTGGTTTAAAAACTTCTTTATTCGCCTGTAAGAAAACCAGTAATATCTATGTGATTATAAAGTTCAAATTAGCTCTCAACTCATGGACAACAACATCGTGAATATTCATCACTATAAGTCCATGATGGTTACCTATCAAATACAAATTTGAAATCGAAACCGAGTTAATAAATTACATAAACTTATATGTTTGATTCATCTGTAGTGCGAGCATAAATTATGTGGTGAACATCCGTTTGGTAAAGTAACACTACTACGTTTGGTTATTGTTTTATATATTTTTACGATAAAAAAGTTATAATTTTGTAATTATTTGGATTAATGAAGCAAAGATATAAGGGGAGGGGGGTTTAACTAAGTTACATGAAATGCGGGTTTGACAGTTATTAGCAGGCTGATAGGACATGAATTAAGCAAAATTGGTAATGAAATATTTATATTGAGTGAGGAAAGAGAGGAGCAGGATTTTTTTAAACTATAGCGGGAAATCTTCTACGCTGACCAGAAGTCAGTGGCGTACATTATAAATGGCAAGATAATACAAAAATATGTAGAAACTGTAAGGAAAACAAGCAATGTGTACTCGGGACAAGCTAATGAGAACCTCCACCCCGTCCCACCACAGCTACTGTCCTAAGTCGTGGGCTTAGGGGTTGCTTTGGTCCTGTTACAGAAAACCTAATCCTGCTTAGACTTACCATGTGCTTAAATTTAATATCCGTTTCATTTAATGATGAAGGTACATTTCTAATCAATTATAGGACATTCCTGTAGTGTAATTACTTAAACTTACCTCAAAAAATTTATGTCACTGCCATTACAATCGTAGGAATCCAGATAGAACCTACAATAGAAAGATTATTTGGTGTCAATTTTTCCCTTATATTGTGGCATTATTAATCTTTAGGTGAACAAAAAATGTTTAAATTAGTATATTAGCTGGTGTAATTTCAATAAGAGTTTAAATTTATTAACTATATATTATAAAGGAATTTGGTTCAAAAAAAAACTTGGAAAGGAATATGGGAAGTAGTTTCTACTTTTTTAGGCAATACATTGTGTGTGAATGGGACTAGACACAGTCAAGATGGTATATTAAAATAAAAACATTCCACGTAAAAGTAAAATAAAAAACAAGTTAAATCTATATTTCACATTCGTCACCAAAATAATTAAGATTTAGAAGAAATTGAGTTACGTTTAATAAACCACCCATCTTTATTACTAAACAATTTTTTCTCTGTTTATATATATATATATATATATATATATATATATATATATATATATATATATTGTGTAATTTATGTATAGTATATATACATCTTATAAATGAAAATGAATCGCAAAATGTATCGGTATATATATATATATATGGTTTCATACCTTTTGAGATGAGGTATGAATGAATGATTTAATATCATTTATTTCCTCATAGATACAAAGATCACAGCATATATGCAAAAACAGGAAATGCATGGGCGTAGCCTGTGTGTGGACAACATGAAATGCAACATATTTATACTCGTAATATAAAAAAAATATACAAAAATACATAGCTGCAACAAAGCAAGTGAATCGATACAACGGAGCGTCACAGGACCTGACAAGAGAAGATAAAAGTTATAGGGTCAAATGTCAACTTTTCTGCTCTTTTGACGCTAATGTCAATATAGGTCTCCCTTGGAGCAAAAGGAGAATACAAAGTTTCAAAGCATCTAGAACTTTTCTATCAAGAGTAGCCGCACAGTTACAAGATTGTTAATTGTTAGTCAATTACAAGATTTTAACGATGGTGGATGCTTAACAAATAGATTTTTGGAAGAAATATTTCAATTTAAAATAGAAGACAGAGTGATTCAACTGAAGCGTTAGTGTGAACAAAATATAAAAAATAAATAAATATAAGACAATTGTTGTTCCCAAAAAATACAAGTTCTTGTTTAAAATATATTAGGAACACAACCAATTAATATATTAAGATGATTTAGGAAATACGAGTAATTATTTTGATTCAAAAATATAGAAAGCTGAATCCATTGTACCCAATGGTTTTGAAGTTTCACTAAAAATGTTTTTCTGATAAATTATATTTCATGTTAATTAAAATGTTTAGATAAATGTATGTCCATATTTAGTAACTATACGCCCCTGTACCAACAGTACTTCACCGCCAACAACCCCCTCCCACCCCTTTACAAAGTCCTTACCATCATCCACCAGCCAACACCGTACAGTAATAAATATATTATAATAGTTTACCCATAACCCATGTGAGAGCAAAAACTTAGAGTAGTGGAAATGCACCGGAAGTAAATCACAGAGGCCGAAAGTAAACGCTTTTTCACTGAATTTAGTTTCCGTTTCAAACCAGAAATGTTTCTTGCAAGTAAAAACCTACAGTATGAAGCAGTAAAACAGTTATTCAACTTTTTATTCCTAATTATTCCAAGTACTGGATGTGTGCATGGATCTGTATCAATAATAAAATAGGACTAATTATTTTACATCATAGATGTTTTCAATAATAATGACAGGTCCTTAGATTTATAAAAAAATCCGTGAAAATCCGAGAGTAACTGTTAAAATATGTGTATAATCTTTATACATACAAGAAATATGATGACGTTGTACATTATACCATATTTTATTGTTGTCTATAGTGTTTTCCCATACTGTTTAAGATCATCATAGCAGGTTGATTTTTAACAAAGTCCATTACAAATTAATACTGATTACAAAATAATCAAAACACGAACTTTGCAACACATGGTAACACTTCAAGATGCTCAGGTAAGTCTGAAATTATACTGAACTGAAACTAATGCATGAAGCTGCCGTTAATGACTTAATCATATTATCCTTTGTGTTTGGGAATTAGTATTCAGCGATAAGAATACAAAGTAATACACACTTTTGATCATGCACATACTTGAGGAGTATAAAACAATTTATTTAATGAAAGTTTTTATTAAATATGAATTATTTTAATAATAAACTTTATACTTTAATTGTTTACAGTATTATACAGCAACGTAACAGTAATGGAAGTTAGAGTTAGATACGGGAGAGGAATATATTATTGGCTGTAGTTTTATATAAGTCAGTAATCTTGAAGGTACTACGCAAATCTTCTCTCTAGTAACTAAGAGAGGCAGCTTGACATTTAAGTTAGTAATATAGTTCTATTCGTTAATTTAACATCCAAACTATTTAGAACTCCTCCCCTCAAATGTAAAATCTTGAGCCCCTTCCAATACCAATATAAAATCTTGGTTGATATGTAAATCTTCCTATAAATAATCCCTCAAAATTGTTGCTTGAATTGACGCAACAAAACTTTCCAGTTAACTTAAACTTCAATATCCATGAATTTATGCCTGGATTAACGATTCATCCTAATAATATTTTTTAAAACACTTGCTAACCATTGCATTTGAGAGTACGATTTTAATTAGACAACTTAATAAGTGACTTACTACAATCTTACACTTAATAATGGGGTTACCTTTATTATATCAACATTAACACTTTAAATATTTTCAGTAATACTGGATGTTTTAGTAAAAGCAGTGTTATTTTTTCAACTTAAATGGATACTTAAGAGTTTAATAATTGTTGTATCTAGTGTTCTTTTAAACTCAGAAATGAGGGAACAATAATGGCCAGCAAAAATTAACTTTAACCAAAAACACTTTGTGTAATTGACGACATTAGGTTTCATAGGTTAAATTTGAGACGCCATTTATAGAGTTGAAAAATACACCAGAATATGCATAAGAGAGCACAGTGTCCTATTTGGTGTTTTCTTTGCGGTTACTATTACCATTTATATTAGGTTTCCACGCAAAAAAGCTGCATTTGAAGCCAACGGTGTTGTTGTTGATCTTTAATATATTTGCAATATATGAGCAGGTAATTCTTATGGCACGTCAAAGCGTACCACCGCCTTCCCCCAAGGAGAATAACCAACGCAATGTTAAGAGAATATTCTTGAATTAAAATATAAATTAGCCATCAGTATCCCGACTGGAACTCAACATGTGTTCAACGTGTTTATTATTATATAAACTTTTTGAGAAAAATGGATTTCTGGATAAATAATGTAAAAAGAGCAAAGCGAGTACTTGTTAGTTTGCTGACTTGCAGTTTGATTCAATCCTTACATTTGTTTCAGTAACACTTTTTAGTGCAAGCAACGTTCTCTTTACATGTTATACTCATTTTTTTTTATTTTTTGTTTTTAATTCGCAAATGTCCTATATTTAGGATTTTTATATGAAATAATAATATCACAATTGTGTGTTAAACGATTTAATACGTAATAGTAACTTAAGTATAGCTCCCATTTCATTGGTCCAAACTATTGCTCATTTAACAGATATGCTATTGTTATAATTAACACATTAAAAATCTACTACTACTTAAAATATACCACCGAAATTTTAAATATTTACAAGAGATAATATAATTACAAGATTCGTTAGAGGAAATAAAAAGCCTTGTACCAATGTGTAAGATTATAATCTGACATAGAGACAATAACATAGTAATTTCTTTTGTCATTTAAATCTAATTTTTTCAGGGTCACTATTAAGCTCGTCATCATATTCCATAACATTCTGAACTCATCTGTTGGTTTGTCAGAATGCATTTCGGTATTCACTGCAGAAACGTTCTGTAGCAAATGGAACGTAAATACCTGCTCTTCCAACTGTACGTGCACCTATTATTCTCACGTTTACAAGAATGTTTATATTTCATCGCTCTATCAATTCTATATTTGTTTTCAAATGAAATATTAAGATTCCTTAGCACAACAATTCGTTTATAACCTAACTTCCTGAGAAAGAATAACGTTTTCTAACTTTCTGCTATTAATATTACAACAAACTAAACTGATATAAATATTTGCAAGAAGGCCTGAAACAGGAGATCCCATTGCCAACCCATTTTCTTGTTTGTAAACGTCCTTATTGTATTGAAAAAAATTTTGATTAACAGTTGATTTTTTTCAATGATAAGATATAGTCAATTTCATTCATATCTAGTTTACTGTATTTTATTAGATTATCTTTTAGGATTTGAATTGTTTTTTGTTTTGGAATGTTTGAGTACATGTTGTTAACATCAAAAGAAATTAAGAAAGAGTTTATTGGAATTTGAATGTCTCGAATTTTATTTTCCAGATTACTTGAATTTGATATACTGGAATTATTTTCAAAATGTATGTGGGTTTTTATTTTGTTATATAAAATGTACATACCTTGTAAGTAAGAGAGTTACGAAATTTTACTACTGTTCTAATTGGAATATCCGGTTTATGTGTCTGTGGTTGACCTTTTAGTGTAGGAGCTTTTGGATTTGTCATTGTGAGTTGGTATTGCTCTGCTTATGATAAACTTTTGCATTTAGTTATGGTGTCATTTATAAGTTTTGTGTATTTTAGATTTTGTTGCTGTCAATGAATGTTTCAACTTTTTCTTGATATACTTGACTGTCGATAACTATATGTTATATGCAAAAATGAATGAAATAGACAAATCAATTGAAGAAATTAGAACAGAAATCAAATTAACACTTCACCAACATAGCATTGAAGAAATTTATATTAATACACAGCAATGGATCAAACCTATCATTCTAGAGAAAAAACAAGTTCATCTTAAGAAGATTAATAAATTGATTAACTCACAGGAAGAAAATAATTTAAAAACTATGCATTTGATGATAATAAAGATTTCTGCCCAAGAATAAAAAACTTACCATCAATACAATGGCATAAACAGTTTTTTATCAGATGAGGAGTTATCAAATTTTCAAAGTTAATCGGATTTTGAAGACTCCCTCTTGAATCTCTTCACTTAGCCAACAGATCAGCTAAGAACCGAAGCAATACAGAAATCACATATGCGAATTCATTGTTTTCGCAGTAGACAGCATACGCTATGTTGCTTAAGAGGAACGGTATCTTGCTGAGAAGCACCACAGTTCTTAAAATTAGTGTCTTAAAGATATTAGTTCATTGGATGAAAAATTATAAACAATTGCATATGTATGGACATTCACTTAAAAGCGCAATACAAATAATGTTAAGAAACTTAAAACTTTGCTAGAATAAAGAAAAGTTATGATTTTGTAGCTTTATAAGTAGTATTAAGAGGACGTAGGCATTTCAGTGGTAAATCTTTAGGTTCCTTTTCTACCGATTAAAATAATGTGCCAAAAAGATATAACTGGCTTGCCTTTTAAAATAGTATCAGCTCTTTTCGAATTATTTTTTATTCTATGGTATTACTATGGCAAGTTAATTTTAACAAGATTAAAAATTTCTTCACAGAAGATATGTAGGATTTAAACATTCTCCTGTTGGAAATGAACTTGGATATCTGTGGATACTGTGAATGCTGTAAGAGTTTACATGACGTGTTGCAAATTCTTCGAAACGTTTGCTGAAAATATGGGGAACCTAAAAATGGTTTTAGAAATGTACTCATTGAGATATTGAGTTGTTTTATAGATTAGCAGTAGAATTATGTAACACAAACAATATACTCTCGTGCTATATGTGTAGTATAGGTAGAGGTAGAAATATAGCAAAATTAGTGTAACAGAAATAGCTGTAGTGGATTTAAAGTATATGGCTCGTTTCACAGGTTCCTATGTAATATGTAAAAGTTGCATATGATTATAGTCAGTTTATTATAATGATTATATTGAGATTGTAAACGCCTAAAATAATACAGTCAAATGAATTGAAAGAAAAACAAGACAGGTCGAATTTATCAATATTGAACAAAGGGTTAAAATTACATAAAATTCCTAATATTGTAATTGAAAGTATCTCTAATTATGAACATTTAACATTATCACGAAAGTCGAAAGGCTAGAGGGGCCTGTTTGCTTTGCTAAAATATTACCATTAGGATTTATTATACGTTTTATATTGACTTCTACTTGATTGAAAGAAAAAAAGTAAAAAACATTATATTGGATCATACGGTAGCAAAATATTTTTATAGGACTATTCCCGAAGTTTCCATTCCAATAATACAAACCAGTCAGTGACATCTGTTATGATGGTGACGGTTGGTTTCATATTGAATATAGATATACTGCAGGAACAAAACATTTCAATGTCAGGCCGTTGACAGATTGTTGATTTCCTATACAATACCACACTCGTGATGTTTTGAAATTTTGTCTCAATCGAGTGTGTGGGAGAAAGGATCAATATGTTACTGTCAGCACTGAATACCAACTGTGAAAGGTGTAGATTATATATCGCAAGTGATTTTATTGGTATCTAATGAGAACTGTCAAAATAGAAATAATCAAAATAGAATTCATATATTGTAGAAATATTGAAGAAAATAAGTTCATTTATTATAAAACAAAACAAATTCCAAGACTTGAAAAAATATTATAACTGTTAGTTCTTTCTAAAACTGTTTTAGCTCAAAATATTTGCAATGAAAACCTAGTCTTAATCAAATAATAATAGTATTTCATAATCAAAAGTGTAACCTCCCTGTGGTTGAATATGTGGACCATATACAAATATTATAGTTTGTTTATCTCAATAAACTTTGACTTAAGGTGACAAAAGAACAATTCAAGAAAGCTAGAATACAAGGTAGGGTTCACGCGTATCTCCCCCCTCCCCGCGGCGACTGTGCCGCGTCGTCTGGTGCCCACGCCCCGGCCCACCACTGGGCACCACAACACAACACACATTCCTGAGTCTTACTGCCGACTGCCTTACTTAAAAATGATAAAGCATTTATTATTATTTTACCATAATGAAGTTACAAACATATTTATATTATGGATAAAGACATTTTATTTATATACAGTATAATTAAATTTAAACCAAGACTTAAAACATGGAGGTAACACTTACTAGTAAACACGTTTGCAGTAATCGTTTTATTTAATTTTAATACATCCTTTGTGTTGTTTATTTTCTTCTCCATTCTATAAGTCTTATTCTTGTTAAATTTAATGTACGCTTTGTAGCACTATAAATGCGTTGTACTGGCTGAAAAAAAAAACTTTATAAAGTAACATATTTGTTAAATTATTATACTGTACATTTATCAACTGAAATAGTAAATATTACGTACTCTGATTAAAACAGTAATTGAAATACTTAAAATTATTAAAAACATAATAGTGTAACATTTAAAAAAGCAATATTAATATCCTACTATATATTTATGTTTTACAACTTACTATTCAAAAATAGATAACGTGTAACAATTACCTGATATTTACTGAAGTTTAGCCAGTTTTTTACTCTTCTTTCGCCCGTCATTTGAATCAGTACATAAATTATGTACCTTTTCAAAGTTTTTTTTCTTATTCTCAGATTTCATTCTTATGAATGTTCTTGTACGGACGTAACACGAAATAGCGAATTTATTTATTTATTCTTCCAACGGAATTACACCACTTGTACATGTAATAAGTTAATAAGAGTATAAATTATTAATAGCACTATTCGTCGATATCCGTGTACTTTAACGAAAGGATTTTCTGTAAGTTTGCCATCACATTGCCACCCTTATTTAGGCTATCACCATGGTAAGTATTAAAGTCTTTTTCCATGTTACAAACTATTTGAAGCCAATTATCTGATGTTTCCATTAGTGACCCCTGGATATTGTAGAGAGCCAATCTTGTTTGTCTGTAATGTTTTGACTTGTAGGATGACCATAAATATAGGATGTGATCAATTTATTATTTTTCACCCTAAACGCTATGTACCCTGCAAGCATTTTCAGTAAATCAGGATTTCCTTGACAAGCATCGCTGCTCAATACATCTGTCTCTAAAGTAAGTTTGGAATTTAGTGTTTCTATAAACTCATCCTCTTGTACTTTATCACCTTCAATTTGATCTTGTGATATGTTCTCTGCAGATGAGACATCTGTGTTTTCACTCTGTAGGTGGTCAATCAAATCAGCACTTAACGTCGCTGAGTCTTCTTCCAAACAGTTCCCGTGCTTTGTTAATGGAACAGGAAAACGGCTTAAAAGTAATGATTTTATTCTATTATTAACTGCTGTTGGAAGTGGGTGATCATAGAATTTTCCGAGGCCTCTAATTAAGGAAAAGTAGGACTCAAGACAGTCTTGATTACGTCTTGATGGCATAACATACGTGTAACCTTCTTTATTCAGTTCATTATATAAGCCCCTTAAACTGCTAATAGAAATAAGAAAACCTTTCTGAAATGGTAACAACCCAGCCTCCTTGTTTTTTGTCTTATCTTTCTTAGCTCTTTTCCTCTTGGGTGTTTTTTTGCTATCATCAACCGATTGGGTGGTTAGTTCTATATTTTTTCCTGTGTTCAGTGCTTTATTAGTTCCGGTATTGTTTGTTTCAGCACAATTTTGTTGGGATTTTGTTTTAATAACTCTCATTGACTTACACAGTTGATGTAGGTTTTCAAGAGCTTGATCTTGTTCTGTTAGGTTTATGCCATAACCGTTTTTAATTTATTCGTGGGGTCGTACGGCTGCCTAGAGTTCAATACGTCAAATCCACCATTGACCGTTTTGATGAAAGAGACAATGTGGTCATCCCCATGCAAATTGTAATTCAAATTCAAATTCAAATGACTTTATTTGTATTATATATACAAAAGGGCGAAGGGGCGAAGGGGGTTAATTAGTTATTGTAATCTATAGCTTTAGCTACAGTGTTAGAAAGTAACTCAGCTGCCTTTCTAACATGTTGTCTTTCTGATCCTTTTAGCAAAAGATGGTTTAGTGAAACTTTATATGCAAATTTCAGATCTCCGTCTTTTTGCAGTTCATTAAGTTTGAAAAATATCTGTGACAAAACCATTTTCCAATCACAAAGCAAATATCCATCATCTAGCAAATGGTTCCTTACAAGTTTTAAAAGGTGAGGAACATCAAAGAAACACCATATATTTCTGTTTGGGGCAAAGGGGTTCTTTATGTTAGAACAATTTGGACTTATTTTTAACTGACTTCCAAGTTTTTGGTTTGTTCCTCATCAACTGGCCTATCAAAATCATAGTATATAGGCTTTTTCCATTTTCCAACTAACGCTCGACAGACAACAACTTGTACTCCTGAATGAGGACCTAACATTTTATCTTGTACCGAATCGTAACATATTTCTGACTTAACCTTCATTTCATGAAATGAAAGCACTACGTTCTTTTCAAATTCCGTACATACTTTAATTTTTTATTTTAAAATGTCTAAGCTTAAATCTATCAGGCCTGGTTTAACGGTTATTTGGCTAATTCGTCTTTTAATAGTGCTTTCACTTTTAACTACATCCTTAACGTATTCGAAAGCTTTCTTAGATATATATCTGAGAGTGACTGCTTTTGATATATCTTCAGATTTCCAGTTAGTGCATTTCCCCTTCAAAATTACTTGCTTCTGTGAGTCGGAGAAAATATTTTCATATTGGTTTATTTTAAATTTTAGTGAGTTAATTTCTTCCACAGCAGACGCTAGTTTAGACTTGAGAGTGGTGATTTCTTCTGTTAATTGTTTAATTTCTTTTTTACCGTCATTTACTTCTGGAATGTTTTGTAACGGCTCAGTGTTATTTACT
This sequence comes from Homalodisca vitripennis, assembly GCF_021130785.1. NCBI lineage: Eukaryota > Metazoa > Arthropoda > Insecta > Hemiptera > Cicadellidae > Homalodisca > Homalodisca vitripennis. The sequence goes on from NW_025778654.1 coordinate 16,170, forward strand.
TCTAAAGGAATCTCTAAAGACAGTTCACAAGATTCTGAATTTACACTAGTTGTGTCAAAAATTTCGTTCACAGATTTTTTAATTTCACGCTTGCTAGCTCGTATATTTCTATCAGTTTCAGAAAGCAATTTGAATTATGGCACGGCATTACTTTTTAAAGTTCTTTTAGACTTAAAACCAAGTAACTATGCTCGTAAGTCTCGTTCAAAATTTTCTTCACAAAAATGAGCAGAACATACCCTAGCACTGATAGTATATTAAACTTATCCGCTCTCTTACATGCTTGGAGCCACTGTTGTCGCAGAACTTTATCATTTGGGAAACGGAAAAAAGAAAGCCCATGATCTTGACTATTTCTTGAGTGGTTCGTGCACCCAGCAAACACACAGCAAGGCATGTATTCACTTTGTTACGCACAGAACACTAACAACAACTACAACATAACCACAACTCAGTAATGGCGAAGCAGACGTCAGGTAACGAAACGAGGGAGAGTGGCGGGCGGCTGGCCAGCTGGGCACCTGTGACGTCACTGGCGTGGCTGTCTACTGCGCACACAGCGCGTGAACCCTACCTTGTATTCTAGCTTCCTTGGAACAATTTAAGTCACTAAATAAACAATGCATAGGCTACTATAATTATGGTTACATGATTGACACTGTAAGGAAGCTGGTGGATTGAATAAAACGGCTACATTGAAAGATAATGAACAAAATTTTGCAATTCTCTGAAATATTTAATCGAACCTCATTTACATGCATTTTAAATTCGATGTTGCTAGTATAAAATTGATGGTTTGTGTAATAATGTAAGGCTAAAAGTAAGTTTATTCTGAAGATATCGTTCGGGTAGACATACAAATAGATCGACAGAATATAATTTTTTCCAGCCCTTTGAATGATATTTCCTCCACTGGCACTCGGCTAATAAAAGAATACCTGAAGTCAAAATACGTACGTGATACCCCTGATATGAATCAACAGCTACCCTATTGATAAAATATATTAAATTATGTTTAAAAATATTTTCTCTTACAGAATTAGTTCAACCGTCTACAGACTGACTGAAGAAGGCAATTATTTACAAAAAATTATTATCTTATTTGGTATTTTATATTTTACAATAGAGAGGTAAGGATTAGAGTAGAAGGAAAATACTCTGAAGACAGTAACCAACCTTTCAAAAAATATCAAAATACATCAATTCTTCTTTTAATAATTATTTTTTATCTAGCCGTCTTTTACCGTTTTTTAGACATTTGTGTTGGCACCTTATCCATAATTAACATAATTAAGTAATAGTCATAATAATTAACATAGGAATTACTGAATAAATTACTACGGAATCTATGTAGGAAAATATTTTACTTTGGGTTATATTGAAGCTATGTTTTACACTAACAGTAATATACTCCATATCGTTACATTCATTTACGAATAGGAAGCTAAGAAACCAATGCACATTTTTATCGCGTTTCAGGGACATCAAATTTGAGCCAGTATGGTTTTATTTAAGTACCAGTGCTGTTTTTCAGTTCGTGTACATTAAATATAAGCTAAATTATTGCAAATTCTAATATTCTGTGACTTTTTTACTCTTATTCATATTTCTTTATAGTAAAAACTCATGGAGTATAGTGCATAAGTAGGTATGACAAAGAATAAGGTATGATTTATATTTATAAACTCAATGAAAAATGTGTAAATTTTTTGCTGAAACTAAAACTATATAAAATATAGTTTATACAAATAAAATACAATACAATAGATACATAGATAGATATTGTAGATTGTTTAGTTTATAAAATTTTATTAGATATATAATAAAGGCTATCATTAATGGTTAAGTAAATATCATATCTATCGGTTGTATTTATAAGTACTAGTATTCTACACTACGCATCATATCAGGAATATCGTGTTGTGATTCCCATGCAACATTTCAAGTATAAGCCATGTTTTACTAAGTATCGTGTTAAAATGTCATATGATAGTACTCAATTTGTTCACAATTGTATTTATTCTGGTATTCTCTCTTTGCTATCAGGGTTACCTGTAAGAATAATCCAAAAATATTCTTAACGCTTCTTAATGCCAAAATCGTATTTTATCTAGTCTGGGAAATCGTTACTAAAACAGAATATATTAAAATTATGCAGAACGAATTAACAAAAAATAAATTTAAACTACAATATACATTAACATTATACGTTTTGTGAACGTCTGTTATAGTATGAATGTTTACGTGAAGAATTATATTTGAATATGTTTGAAATGTTCATATTTTAATAGGTTGTCCTTGATAAATGTACTCGTATAGTACTGTTGAATACATTTTTTGTACTTTATGCCACACACACACACACACACACACACACACACAACACACACACACACACACACACACACACACACACACACACACACACACACACACACACACACTATCATTCTGTGTCTTCTTATGAATGAAATCTATTTCAACCCTATAAAATTATATTTCCCATGTGGGTATACACATTGTGGAGCAGAGCGTAGTAATGAACAAATACCGTTACATCCGCTATACAAAATTATCCGTACTATTTTAAAATTGCCAAGATATTATACGGAATATACGATATAATCAATAATATAAGTTCTAGACATAAAGAGGAACGAGTTTGGTTTTTTAAGTGCCAAAACTATAAAAAGTTTACACAAAAACTCTAGCTTCGAGTTTTGAACGCAATATATTATCCAGTTCTTCTCCGAAATAAACGTGTTGAAATAATTCTTTAAATGATCCGGGAAATTAAAATATAGTTTTCCAAGCTGCGTGCTTTTCACTGGATTGAGAGCCGAAAGGATCTGGCGCTTTATGATTTGGTCTTAAAGGCCCTGGAGTAGAGTATAGTATCTCCTTCAATAAAGAACTAGAAAAAAAGAAACACACTTGTATTGATCTAATATAAGATAATTTAAGTAAGTATTTAGATCACACTGATTGGTATTTTAGTGTCTCATATTAATAGGCTAGCATTACTGAAACAACTGGAGTGGATAATCTTTAATAATATTGAGACTGTACAGGAAATTCACCATATACAGTGATTTAACTTAATAACCGATCCAAACATTTTTCATCGCTCCTCATAAAAATGTAGATTTAGAAGTTTATTAAGTATATTAAGTTAGTAATCTTAGTTGAAGAGTACTTTCCAGAGTTTGTTACGGTATACAAACCTAAATATATTATCTCTGGCATAAAGAAGTTACCAATTTACTCCCACACAGCACTTTTGTATTTAACTATTTAGTTAACTACCTTGCATAATCTCTGGAGCTTACTTTTTAATAAGCAAGAAGGAACTTTCTTAATGTAATTAGAAATTTTCTAACTGCAGCACGGTAACCTGCTTAAAGTTATCGAGAGTATGTTTATAGAATAACAAAGTTGTTTAATAACAGAAGTGTTTTCTCACGTTAACCTACATTTTTCTAATATGAAAATTGTTAAGGGCGATACATTCTGATAGACTAAAATATTTTAATCAAATTAAATATCAATGTAGTAATCGATATTTTAATCCTTTAATTGCAAAATTAGATTTAAAAAACATGATAGTTTTAAAAAAAAATACCAAAATAATTGAGTAGCACATTTTTTTTGTTACGTAGTGCAAAAACTGTTTATCTTTTTAGCCTTCAGGATAGTTAAATAAAAGTCATGATGTTATATGGTGACTCAAAAAGAACATTGTCTAAAATCATACATATTTTTAAGCTGATTATACATTTCAAGAGGTATTTGCTTCTGTATTGTGGAAGTTTTGTTTAATATACGTAACAAATTTCTGATTCGGTAATTTAAATATGTCCTGAACTTTATGCGAAGAATGAGACTTAGGTTTAAGGTTATATTACTCTATTTCCATTTACCTCATTATCCATTTTTGGAAACAACTGAGTTGAAAACGGTTGAGTTTTTTGTGAAATTACATTTTATATATATATATATATATATATATATATATACATTAAATTGTATAAATGGCAATAGCCTTATTTAATTTCAATAAACATTGAATCGCAAAAAGTACTTGCTCCGCCGGGAGTCGAACCCGGATCTCTCACTTGCCGGGTGAATGTGCTACCATTACACCACAGAGCGCTTACTTTTTCCGATTCAATTATTATTTTGTATTTGGCCGTATCTGTCACATATGCGTTTTTTAAATAAGCAAACTAACATATGATCGGAAGACCAAATACCTGTCAAACGACTTTTATTTACATTAAATTGTATAAATGGCAATAGCCTTATTTATATATATATATATATATATATATAAAACAGGTAACGTTAAACTTTTTCAATGTTAAATATATCGCATTAGATAGCTAATATGTGCTTAAGTGAATAATATATGAAACTAGAGACAGTTAAAATTTGATTAAAGTTTACAATTTGTATTCTTGTAAGGGAATGTTAACGGTATTAAAGATTTATAATATACCACGTAATAGATCATGCTGACCGACTTGAACTACTCTAAAGGTTCTCCGAAACCCACACTTACTAATTATAGAAATTTACTTACATTAGTAAAGATTCACAATGTTCTCCTTTATGTGTTATATTTATCAGTTTCTCAATTTAATAATATGTAGTTTAATAAACTAGGGCCTTTGGATCACAAACATAATTTTTAATAGGAGGGAAATAATGACATTTTTAAATTAGTTAGAATTAACATAGTCATAGAAGAAACATATTAGGTTTTATTGGTTAACGGTAGTCTACGGACTCAAAACTTGAGCTAAGCAAGCTAAGCTATTTGAAAAATTTCAAAGCACACCTATATCAATGATAAGATGTTGTGAGAAACAAAGCCTGAAATATAAAATTTCGTCCAACCATTATCGTGTACAATGCGGTGTGAATATTCCTTTAACTACATTTTGCATGTGTAGGAAACACCTTTACAAATAAAATTTGACTGTTTTTTATCTAACCTAGCAAATAGCTTCTTTACTTTACTTCCGTCTATGTAGGATCTTAATAATAAAGAAAGTAAAGCGAATATATATAAAAGCAATTTGAGAATACAAACAAGCATAGGACATCTGGTTTAATAAGCAAGGAACAACTGTTTCTTGATATTTAGTTTTTACATATAAATGTTTATGCTGATGTAAGTAATATGCTTTATACCAACGGCTACGATTTAATATAAGTACTGAAACTTTATAGTTATCCAAACATGTTTAAAGAGGGTTTATGTTAATATTACAAACTGAAAACACCAGGGTTCTCAATTGGTAATTTCCAGTGTTTTTACACTAAACAGCGCCCATAGAAGACAGATGGATGCAAACCACAGACGCCAATAGGATCCGGTCATTCTCTGGAGACGCTTAAATGAACCTGTCAACAGCAGCCATCGCTTTGTACTGAATTCATTGAAAGGCTCAAAGTGTTCTGTAAATTTCCCTTACAAAAATTACTGTAGAACCTAAGACATCTACCGTCTGATATAAGTTATATAGCTCTGGTTGTAGGCGTAAATATTACTTGTGTTTCCTCCTGACTTACAATATAAAATTTTCCATAATTTAAACCAATTTTACTTATTTAGCTGTAAATATGTTTAGGGGAATTAATACGTACAGCCAATTATGCGACAATTATAACCATTTGCAAGCTTTCAGCTTTTCTTTCCACATTAAAAACATACAAAAATTGTTTAGTAGTAATACCCTGTTCAATAAAATTGTTTGGAAAATTTAGGTAAAAAATATTTGTGACATTTTAATTGAATAGTGACATTCATCACCTGTATATAACTTTAGGCTTGCACTTGGTTTCTTTAATGTACCTCAAACGGTTCTACTATTATATGTATAGGACACCTTAGCTGACACCCTGTATTATTGAAAATCCTACTCAGTTATTATCAACACTTTTATTGGATAACGGTGTTATTTTAAAAGTGCAATGTAATCTTACCCAGCTGTTATGATAAAATATGTTATTTGATAACAGTGTTATTTTAAAAGGCCGTTGTAATAACACCCAGCAGGTGTCAAGCAGTAGTCTGTGACAGCTCACTGTTGATTGCGGTGGTGGTAGACAGTCTCCCTTGTTTTTATCTAATTATACACAGCAAACATGTTTACATAATTTATAAACATATAATAATAAAATGTGTTTAAATTAATACTTATAATTTTTTCTTATATTAAGCAATAATGCTATACATTTAGGTTTGGAAAATACTGTAATGAAATTTGGAAAGAAGCAATGATGAATATTATGCCCATGGAATTGAAAGACACATTTACAGTTTTGAGCTTTAATGCCAGTGCTTAAAACTTTCCTGCATAATAGTAATAAAAGTAAAAATTGATGTAACCATTAAAATCCCCTCGTTTTTACTGCCGATTTTTCAGTCAGGATTATTGTACAATGTAGCTTAAGTTCAAACTCACTATAATATACATCTGTATATTAATGATAATATTACAATAAAATTAGTTTATGAAATAAAGTATCAATGCACAAAGTAATGGATGTTACGATGACTAACGAAACACGAGGAGCTTACGAATTAGAACTGACAATACGCTAACAATGGAACCAACACTGACAATACGTTTCACAGTGTTACACTGGGTTCCAAACAATAACGAGAGTTTTTGCTAGGACTCATGGAGCACTCCACGGAGTGTTATGTATACGTGACATATAATAATGCAAAAACTCTTGCAAAAACTAATGTGAAATCCAATTCATCTCTATTTATCTTTTATAGTACAAATCCATTTATCCTCTACAACTCGTCACTTTTTGGAAGAGATGTTCTTGCAAAAACTAATGTGAAATCAAATTCATCTCTATTTATCTTTTATAGTACAAATCCATTTATCCTCTACAACTCGTCACTTTTTGGAAGAGATGTTCTTGCAAAAACTAATGTGAAATCCAATTCATCTCTATTTATCTTTTATAGTACAAATCCAGTTATGCTCGTCCTCAAACTTTATTTTAATTTTGAAATGGGATTTTAATAAAATATTTTGAAAATCAAGTAGAAGGATTATGTAAGGTCCTTTGCATCTGGACCGTGGACAGCCGTAGGTTATTAGGCAATTTTCAGTCATCAGAGATCTGATACTCGTATATTCAACACAAAACATAATATTTAATAACTATAGTTTCTGTAACGATAATTTGTTTTTCTTCTGATATTTGTATTTATTATCAGTTTTGAACCTATTTATACAGTTACTATTATTTTTAGATACATCATGTTTGTACCACCCATGCTGATTTCATCAAGGTTGAACAAATTTTAGTTGATAGAATCTAGACAGCCTTCAAAAATGCTATCCCAAGATATGTAAATTCACACAGTTTTAGACGTATACAAGTAGCTATTCAGGTAGCTATTCACCGTGACTCCTAATATTACATTTTTACTCAATCTACAAAACGGGATACAGTAGTTACTATTGTATGGGAAATAGGCAATCCTAGAGCTGTTATTGTTAATTTGTAAACTATTTTGCTAAATTTAGTTAAGTTTAATAATATACTTACTTGTTAGTTTATATTATTTCTGTCCAATACTTAATGTCAAGTATTGCATGAAATCAAAAGAAGATATAGATGGATTTAGAGCATCGAAATTATTACAATACAATAGCCCCACAGTTATTACTATGGATCAACTCATATTACTCATTATTTAGTACTACGATACTTATCACAGCCATAAAATCAGTAAACAATACTACAATTGTTTAAAAGAAATAGTAACAGATGTTAATACGTGTAGTAAAATCAAGGACCTAAATATTAAAAATAATTTTAAGTTTATAAATTGAAAGTTAATTAAAGCTATACCACACAGTTTTGAAAATCGGTGCCAAATTATATGGTGCACATGAAAATCAAATAGTTTCTTCATTATGATAGTTATGACAGTCCATGCAAAAATAATTTGTCGTTTGTCATAAGCAACTGTAAGGTTTTTAAGTTTGGTTTAGTTTAAGATTAAGGTTGTGACATATTATGAGCAAGGGTTGCTGTGAGAGGATTTCATAATAGGTTAGATTGGCATTACAATACCCTCAAATGAACCAACACATATTTTATTTTTGACAACATCTCATTAAATTTATTAAAATTTTAATTAACAGTTGATTGCGTCAACCGACATATTAAGCACAAATTTTAATACCTTAATACTTTGAAGACATATTTAATATTAAATTATTCATTACAATTTATTTTTAATTTAATTCATTATAACATTTACTAGTAATTTTGTAGTGTTGCAATAATTATGAGTTCATGGACTAACGTGAGAAACTTTCTTTTAAAATAGCTAACATTTACATGAATTTACATTTTCGAAATTGTGAACATTTAAATAGATATGGAATTGTAAATGATTAATGAACCCTGATATATACTAAGTTCCTAAAATTACTTACATTTTATTCCACTTCACACTTATTACGCCTAGAGATATTTTTCCGCACACGAACACAAGCACTAGCACTTCCGAACGTCGCTTTTCGAATTCCCGTCCTCGACTTTTTCGTCTCCTCCTTGTTCTTCAGTTTTCATGTTATTCTCCCGCCAGCTCATGACCACGCCTCTGCCAAATCTCTCCATCATAATTGGTGAGTACCAATTTTTCATATCAGCATGGCTGCCCCTTACATCGTCGCACGGTTTTTTTATATATAAGCATTTCCGCTGCTTAAGCAAGCATTTCCTGTTTGTTCACCATCGGTGTCTGGGCGGATGTGCGTATCCACTTACATCCGGAGGATGTTTGTCTCGAATTGTAATACAAGACTTCCTTTCCAGCAACTATCTGTACATCGATTCTATGAACTTTATTTTACTAATAATTACATATGTCTTACACAACAAAGTAAACTTTACATTTAATGTTTTAATTTTAATATTTAAAAAAATCTTACATTATAGTAGTTGATGTATCCGATAGTTAAATGTTGATAAGTATATTACATTTTCCTTTGTTTTATTGAATGTGCAGTAAACATGTGATTGTATGAGTTTGTACCCTGTATGAAAGTATGATCATAAGTACACATATTTAATATGCTTTACCAGCGGAGTAACTCAATGACATAGCTAATTTCAAAAGACTTTGTCCTAAGAAAATTGTATACTTTTAAACTTGTTTTACAAACCGTGTTCTACCTTTAAATTTCATTTTGCTGAATAAAATTTATTTTTTCATATATTGAAATTTCGTGCTGCTTTAAAATTTTTTTGGGTATTGGATTTTGGTAAATTACATTTTGTCAAATTAAATAAAATGTTTATTTTTTAGTTCCTTTATAAAAAAAATATTGAACTTGATGTATTTTATTTTCAAAATTGGATTACTATTTTATTTTAAAGGTGAATTTTGTTTATTCTCTTCTTTAATTAGGAATACAAATAAAGATGCCCATTGACTACAACGCAACATTTGGTAACTCCATTCAGTATTATAACCATAAAATTTCTTGTCCTATTAATTTGAGTTTTTACAAGTTTTTGTCGAAATAAACTTTTTGGAATACTTTTTTTACATGTTCACAGTTCAAATATGTTTATTTATTAACAGTTTTTTATTTGATACATGATCCCATGTGCCTGACACAGCACGTGTGGGATTCTGAAAAAAACAAGCATCTTTAATACAATTTTTTTTTATACGGCTACTATATTCGTTACAGTGCAAATACTCCCAGGAAAAGTCTACTCTAGAATTAAATTACTTTTCATAACTAATAACGATAGCAATAACAATAACAATCCATAATAACAATTTAAAAACTATCAAATACAACATTTTTAAAAACAAAACTACACCCCCTACAAAACACAATAAATACTATTACAATTACACCAACAAAACACACATTTTCTGACTAAAAGGTATTCCAAGTGACTCCAGTACATGTAAGCTCTCTCATGAGTCTACACCCAATTTGTATAAGTTATTGATTAATAAATAAATTAAATAAATAACAACAAGATGAACAAACAATAATATCAATAAACATCGTAATTAAAATTGAAGACAAAAATTGTTGAAAACCGAGCTCAAGTGGCAGACGAATTTAATAAATACTTCTCTTCCGTGGCTACAGTGGGTTCGGCATTAACTGAACCACGGTTTCCACGGAGGAGATGCTGTTGTATCGGTTGCATCCATGGCCATGGCTCGTGTGTGTGAGGGGGAGGTTTGCACGAGTCATACAGGGACCTCAACTCAAAAAATCTTGTGACGCAAACGGGATGTCAGTGTGGCTACTCAAACAACTGCTTCAGGTATATATTGAGACCACTCACAAAATTGATCAACTTTTCTTTTGAAAAAGGAACCTTCCCATCACTTTTGAAGACATCCAAAGTCATTCGATCTTCAAACAGGACGATCCTTGCCTTGCAAGCAACTATCGTCCAATCTTAATTCTTCCAGTCTTCAGCAAAATTTTTGAAAAAATTTTCTATGAAAAGCTTGCAACCTTTCTAGAAAATAACAATATCCTAAATCCGGAACAATTTGGATTTAGGAAAAACAGATCCACAATAGACGCTGTGAACAATCTTTTGGACAATGTTGTCGATGGATTGGAAGGACGAGAACATGTGCTCAGTATATTCCTCGACCTATCCAAAGCGTTTGACTGTGTGCATCATGAAACACTTTTGCTCCAGTTGGATAAATGCGTTCGGGGTCTCTCGCACTTATGGCTTACTTCTTACCTCAAGGATCGAGACCAGTGCGTTGAGGTATCGAACGTCGTCTCAAACAAAATTAAAATGACCCATGGTGTCCCTCAGGGCTCCATCCTTGGGCCTCTTCTGTTCCTAGTTTACGTCTGCAGACTGAATTCAGTGATCCAGCATGGAAAAACTAGTTCAGTATGCTGACGACACAACTCTCTGTATCAAAAACAAATCAACTCAAGACCTGGAAATCACATCCTTCATGGAACTGAATGCATGCATTCAGTATTTTGCTGAATTGAACCTGAAAACAAATAATTCAAAAACAAATGTCATGTGTTATAGCCTTCGACAAAATGATCACGAAGTTCAGCCTGCCGTGTTTGTGGATGATGTGCTTTTAGAGGAAACTAACTCCACAAAGTTTCTGGGAATGTTCCTAGACAGAGGACTGACCTGGGCTGATCATGTTGACAATGTATGTGCTAGAGTGGCCTCAGGCATATATGCCTTGCGGCACCTGGCAAAGTTCTGTTCCCCCAGAGTTCTGAAAATGGCATATTTTCGGCCTGATTCATCCACACTTTGCGTATGGAGTTGTGGCACTCTGGGGAGGTTGTGCCAAAAACAAAATGGAAAGAGTTTTCAAGCTCCAAAAATAGGCAATCAGAATCATTGCAAATTTAAATTACAGAGAGTCGTGTAGGGAATCTTTCAGGGAGTTAGAATTGCTGACTTTGCCCTGCCTTTATATTCTGGAGGAGGTGATCATGTACTGCAAATCAAAGTGTGATTGGTTCGTGGCGGTAACGTTCACCACTATGAAACAAAGAGGCAGGGACAACTTCCGAATTCGGGCAATACAGACTGACATTATCACAACATCTCCCTCAACAAGTTGGTGTCAGACTAATCAACAAGCTCCCTGAAAGTGTCAAACTTTCCGCCAATCAACATCAATTCAAAAACTCGTCTTAAACGCCTTTTTAGTGTCAAAAAGCGTTTTTATTCTGTCGATGAATTCATGGTCAGCCGCTGGGATGTCTAAATCTAAATTTAACTTGGATCTGAAGTCAGTTTGAATGTGTTTGAGTGAATGCATGAATTGTAAGTTTGAATGTGTTTTGAACGTCTAAGCCTGTGGTTTATCTTACTTACTTCTGACTTTTGCAATACAATGTCCATTGTCAAAATGCAATAAAGAGATTGATTTGATTTGATTTGACATCTAAATTCATAACAACAATAAAGATCAACCAATAATGATGACAATGAACAACAACAATAACTAACAATAAACATCTAAATTCATAACAGCAATAAATATCAACAATAATAACGAATAATAAACTTCTAAATTCAATAACAGGATAATAAAACTTTAAACTAAAAAAATTCAGTAACAGAACTCAATAAATATAATTAAATGTATAAAACAGTTCAACTGGAAAGCCATAATCAGGAATCACATCATGGAGCATTTCATTATATTATAATTTGGCGAATATATTGTTTAGCTTTCATCTTAAATTTTGGTTTGCTTTCAAACAACTCGTCGCTGCCTTGTATGATGAAATTATTAAATATTTTAATTCCTGCATAAGTAAACTGTTTTCTAGCCATTTCCTTGTTCAGGTTTTCAGTTTTAATTGTAAATTTAGAAGACATTAAATATGTGTATTTCGAGAATACTCATTAAATTCATATCTGAACAGATTTTTATGAATAAATAAGCAGCACAGTGCATATAGTTTATTGAAAGTAAATATATTACATTCCTCAAAAATATGTGTTACCCTGTCAAATTTTCTTAGATGATGAATATTTCTAATTGCAAATCGTTGAATCATAATAAAATTTTTCAGGATAGTACTGTATGTACCTCCATAGTGGATAATACCATATCGCATTGTTCCCTCAAACCATGAAAAATAAAGTTGCTTAAGATGCTCCGGTCTGAGAAATTCCCTCATATGATACAAGGCATAGTTTATTTTACTTAACCTTGTAGTTAAATCCAATGCATAACAATCCCATTTTAAATTTCTATCGATAATTAACCCAAGATACTTTATTTTCTTGACTCTTTCTATTCTTATGCATTTACAGTCATATATACATTGATGATTATGACAAAAAAGTTCATATTCATTCTGAAGATTGCTACAAGTTTTAGTTCTATCGAAAAAAAGAATACATTTTGATTTGTTGGTATTTACTAATAGTTTATGTTCTATTAACCAGTTTGATATAGACTTTAAGTCACTACTTACTAGTTTTATCAAAATGTTTTTGTTATAGGAGGCGCAAACTAGACCAGTATCATCCGCATAAGCAAAAATTTTAGAATTTAATTTTAGTTTCAATAATTCATTTATATAAATGATGAACATAAGAGGTCCCAGTACTCCACCCTGAGCCACCCCAAATCTCAGTTGTGAAACATTACTAACATGATTACCTATCTTTACAACTTGACTTCTATTTTTAAAAAGAACTGAAATAGAATAATAAACAGAAAAATACCCCACATCTCATGTTCATCAGAAATACCAAAGAGTAAAAAAAATAATTTTTGAAATTTACGAATGTTCAAAACTAAAGGAAATTTTGATTTCAAAACAAGTTGATGAGCAGTTTGCTCCTTTTTCAAATTAAACCTATTTATATTTTCGTTGGCATGCAATGGAACATTATTGATGCCTTTTTAATTTACAACAGTTTTCAAGATTACTAAATATAAACAAGAACAATACTGTAACGGTGACCTGTCATTCTGATGTTTCGCGTTTCATCAGAAAAGTACCAAAGTAGTAAAAAAATAGAATTACGAATGTTCAAAATTTAGAAATTGATTTCAAAACAAGTTTTTGCAATCGTATATTTACTTGTATCAACAGATTCAGCTATATGTTGTATATGTTTCTCAATTACCATATCCGTACCTTTGTTTGGTAGGAAGCCAAATTTATTTTGTGAAATTAATGAACTATTGATGAAATAATTTAACAATTGAGTTTTTATTAAGCTTTCAAATATCTTTGCTAAGGTATTAATCAAAGAGATAGGCCTATATGAGGACATTTCCCTGCTGTCACCCCCCTTAAAAATAGGAACAACACAAGCAATTTTTAATTGTTCCGGGAATACTCCTTGATCTATAGATTTAGAAAATATGTTATATAAAATTGGTACAAATACCTGCAAATTATTTTTAATAGTGACTATGCTGATGCCATCCATACCACAACTATTTTTGCTTTTCATCTTAATTATGACATTGTATATGTCATCAATTGAAATGTTAAAATATTCTAATATTGTCTCTTTCACTGCTTTATCTTCATTAAATAAATCATAACCGAAAAATTTTTCTTTTAATTTACCCGAAATATTCACAAAATATTAAATTGATTTGCTACAAATTCCTCATTTTTACTTACATCAACAATTGTGCCGTTACAATAGACTTGATCAATGTTTTTACCATTCTTACCTAAAATAGATTTAATAACTTTCCAATAGTGTTTGGTGTTACCCTTATTTTGATTAATAAGTTGAGAGTAATAATTTAATTTTGTCATTTTAATTTGTTTCTTAACTATTTTAGACATCTGTTTATACTGTATTCTTAATTCATAATTTGTTTTATGTTTACAACATAATTTATACAAACAATTTTTTTCATTTTATTAGGGAAACCAAATTGTCAGTTGCCCATGGACGCCTCCTCCTATTGATACTAGTGATCCTCTTTAAGTCACATGAAGCGTTGTAACAATTATTATAAATATTATAAAACTTAGACAGACTCATATTAACTTCATGACATTGATAAACAGGTGTCCAATCAGCCCTTTTTAATTGTAAATTAAGCTTGTTGCTGTTTAATATATTACAAAATGTTTCCTTGATCAAAGAGGACTCTTTTGAGTATTCCATTAGAACATCCAGTCCGAAGTGATCTGTTATATCAGTATTTAATACCTGGCACTCAAACTTAAAAGGCTTAGAATTACGGATTAACACATGGTCTAGACATGACTGGGAGTCACCACACACCCTAGTTGGCACATTAATGTAATTTTTAAACCCATAGGAAGATATTAAATTAATATATTCTGGACCCAATCCAATTTCTTTCATTCATATTGCCTATTATTAAAGTAGGATTTATTGATTTTTATAAAATATTTTCAAAGTCATATGTGTACATGTGTGCATGTGTAGGATGACAACTAGTATAATTTAAGTAGTTCATAGTGTTGGTATCTTTAACGTGAATTTTTGTTTTAAGAAAGCCTTCTTCTAAAAACACATGAACGTATAGGAAGGTAATAATTGTGTGGGAATACTTCCAAGTTAAATTATAATGTTGAAAATTTGTTTAGGGAATATAGAAAATCTTTAATGAGATCTTCACCATGTTGCCATACCAAGAAAATATCATCTATGTAACGATACCAGATCAGAGGAAGTTTATTTTGGGTATTTAAGAAATTTTGTTCAAAGAAGCCGATAAAAAGGTTTGCATAAGAGGGTGCCATTCGTGTTCCCATGGCTGTACCTTTTATTTGAAAATATAAATCATCTTTGAATTTGAAACAGTTCATTGTTAGGATAAACTAAATTAGTGTTAAAAGGAAAGAATTAGAGGGCTTTGAATGTGCGGATCTGGTATCAAGGAAATGTTTAGTTGCGTTTATGCCTTCATCATGTGGGATGTTGGTATACAGTGATGTAACATCAATTGTGGCTAGGATTAAATTGTTTGGTAAAGGTTGGGTAATTTGGGAGAGTTTAACAATAAAATCATTAGTATTTTTAACATAAGATGGAAGTAGTTTGACAAAAGGCTGCAATTGGTCGTCAATGTAACCTGATATTCTTTCAGTCGGGCTCCCATAACTGGCAACAATTGGACGTCCTGGTGGTGGTCTGACATTCTTATGAATTTTCGGAAGTGTATAAAATGTTGGCGTTCTGGGGAATTTTGGTGTTAGTATGCTTATAGTTCTCTGAGATTAATCTTCGTCTTCTCCTCGTTATTTCAAAAACGTTTTTATGGTTTTGTTAAATTCTTTAGTTGGATTTGTCTGCAGTAGTTGGTAAATTTCATCAGCCAGTTGTCTCTGTACTTTGTTACAGTAATCATTAATGTTTTTAATTACAATTTTGTTACCCTTGTATGCTGGTAGAATAATAATATCGTTATTGTTTTTGAGCGCTTTAATAGCTTTTATTTCATTTTTGTTAAGTTATTCTTATTTTTTAACGAATATTGGAAAGATGAGCTTGAAAAATTTGAGAGGATAACATTGATAAATTGCTCAACGGGATGATCAGGTGATAAAGGTGGAGGCTCCCAGTCGCTTTGCTATTTAAATTTTTCCAAGCAACCAGGTAGATTTGAAGGTTCAGATTCGTGAGTTGAAAAATAATGTTTAATCCGAACAGCGCGCGCGCGCGCGCGTGTGTGAGTGTGTGTGTGTGTGTGTGTGTGTGTGTGTGTGCGTGTGCGTGTGAGCAACCTATTCAGATTCGTTGCTCCGTGTGTTAAAAGGATACCTATGGAAACGCCCTTTATAACCGTAACGTAACCTGCACACATTCCTACAATATCTATCCCATAATGGTATCAAATGGTAATTTAGAAAAATTTCAATCCCAACAGTAAACCCTCGTTCATTTTCCAGAAGGATTCAACACTGGCTCTAAAAAGACGAGGCTTGGACCATTATTGTAAACAAATAAACGTTCCCTAGCAATTCATGTAGGTTATGGTCATGGGAAGTAAACTAAATCTCTGCCATTCATTCTGCTCTATATAAACTTTGAAAGAACTCCATCATTATCTATAACGCTAATCTACATTAGGAAGCTTCTCACAACAATTTTTAGGTAACTTATGATAATAAGAAAATGCAAACTTCGCACTAAATACTGCCTCATCGCTCCAACAGAAACTCCACATTGCCTTTTATAGGTACGTTACTCTGACCATTACTGTGAATAGCTATATGTCCCGTAGCATCTGTGAGGTAAGTTATGATCTGTCGAAGAAAACTCCATCCATCTCAGTAGCTTGTTACTCCTCGTTACTCCACATCATGTCTCTTTTAAAGAACTACAAGAGTATTATTTGAAACCATAATGTAGAATGAGAAGTATCCTACACGAACTCGTAGTATATTCTAATGATGGGGACAATTCCCATCCCTACACTCAATCTTGTCCCGTTACTCCAGGATAAATTTTTATATTAAAGTGACGTCACGCGGAATATTAATATAAGTATTATATAATATAAGTATAAGTTCCCTATCATCAGTGGTGTAAGTGGGCATGGAAATAAAAGTAAATCTCGGCCTTACATTCCGTAACGTTCTTCTATGTCGTAATTCAAAGTCGAAACATTTTTTTGGAACCCAGATGTAGACTTGGAAACTTTCTATAGTACTAGTGATGTAACTTAGTGATTCGGAACATGTAAAACTCCCCAAAATATTCTGTCTCGTTACCATGCGACAGGTTTTAAATGCTGCTCTTAACGTGGATTTTGTCCTAAAACTAAACGCGAAAGAGATGTGTCCTAGCAATTTTGAGGCAAGTTGTAGGTATTTTAAGAAAATCGTTATTCGCAAGTTGCCTTTTCCTGTTTCTCCATCTGATTTTATATGTAAAACTCCCAAAGTCCTTTTCTTGTCAGATATTTGTCTACTCTATCTGCTCGGTCACTATGGGGCAGCCTTATTTTGTTACAAAACATTTCATCCAAATCGGTGCAGTAATTTAACATATATCGGCAAATATATAAGGAAATATATACATAACTATTTATATAATTTCCTATTTTCCTAAATCGTTTTATATAAATATATTTTTATTTCTTTCATGGTATAGTTTTTAAACAAAAACTCTTTTATCGGTTTAGGCATCGTCAGTGTTTTTCAAGTTAGTTGAAAAATAAAGTGAACTGTAATGATATGAAACAACACAGCTCTTGCTGTTGGCCGCTCCCTGCTCAGTTTGTCTTACGCTTGGACCTACTTTTTAGCATTGCAACTTCATGTAAAACAATTTACAATGTTCAAGTTATTATTGTATAAAAAATAATATCAATTCCCGGCTTGTCGATGGTGTCGTTAGAGAACTAGAAGAATTTCCCACAATGCTGGTGTAGCCCTTCCCACCCTCCCTTTTAAGTTTGTAAATTTCACTTAAAATAAGGGATTAAGAACTTTTAGGTGTATTAGGAAACCTACAAAACTCTGTGTTTAGATACTTTATGGCTCAATATTAATTTAAATGTGAAATTACAAGCATGTGACTAAATTTAAAATATAATTTACACGAAAAAAGAGAAAGCAGTAAACTAATTATGCAAGCGTCAGGGGAACCATTGTATTTAATAAACTTCAAGATTCTAGAGTTAAATATTTAAAGAGACAAAGAACCATTAATGCATAAATCATTTTACAAAAGCGTTATTCGTGAAAGTTTTTTTTTATAAACCAAAATCATTGTTACTCCTGATATTGGAAATGAAACACACCGACATTTGGTCATACAACTAACATATGTATCGGCTTTTATCAGAGGATATAATTACTAGCAGAATATAATAATAATAGAAATATTTAAGCATATTCCTCTAATAAAGATTTTATAAATTACTAAATTTAAAAAAGTAGTTTATATTCTATTTTTACATATATTTGTTGTTGTTTTATTTGCAGGTTTTACTATAAAATGTTTTATTCATCATCTCTAAGCGTAATATATTTCATAATGCAGATTACTATTATAATATATTGTATAAAATAAAATTATGATAATTTTATTTATTAAATATTATGAAACATAATACTTCAAATTATACTGTAGATTAAATTCAATCCAATTAACTTTAAAATCATAATCATTATACACTAGGAAAAATGAGCAGTACGTCAGCTGACAGATGTATATTTTTGTAAATCATACCCAGGTATTAGCATTTTAGGGCAGATTTTATGCAGTGTTTGGTGGCACCTGACCATCGGTTGATCGTGGTGGGAATGGGTTGGTTGATGTTTCCATCCTAATACAATATATGTTAGGCATACAAAAACAATTTTCTAACTACGACAAAATATAATTATTGCCTAGAACACCTTAATGACTGTACCGAAAATATGTTAATATGGAGTGGATTTAATCCTATAATATCCTTTATTCCTATAAAATGTTTAACGATTATGTAGTACATGCAAGTTTAACTATTTAATATTTTAAAACTACTATAAAATTATGTTTTTACGAAATTATGAAATGTTAAAAATTTGAGCCATGATATTCATATTTGCGTTTATTGCCAGTGTTTGCAACTCTACTGCATTTTTATAAAAGAATAATCTCTTAACAACTTTAATGTATATATATATATATATATATATATATATATATATATATATATATATATATAATACATATAAAATATATATATAAATATAATATAAAATATTTACATTATATTTGGAAAGTATAATGTAATTATTTTCACAATAATTAGCTGATCGCGAGACATTTTTAATTAATATTAACTCACACAGTTCCATAGAAACTTATTTAAATTCCAATTAGAGATTATTACCTAAGGGATAGACATATATCACTGTTGATCTTCTTACTCAAAGTATTTTTCATCTTCTTGCTCAAGATATTGTTTAAATTCTTGTTCTAGGTATAGTTCATCTTGTAGAATAATGTGAAACCATTAATTTATTTTGTAGTAGGAGATTCTCCTCTGGTTTTGTACATGTCACTTCTGGCCATCATTAATTTGGAAAATCGTATTGTATTTTAAACATATGTCAGTTTTATTAAGGACACAGATAAATAATTTATCACAGATGTTAAATGTAAATCAAACGTAGTTTTTACATATTTGATTTTTCAAACATTTTCTTATTATAATTGAATTGCAACAAACATTATTGAAAGTCAGGGATTATGATATGGTCAGCATTTCCTTAAATAAATGTATTTATCCAATCCAGAAATATCACACATCTTTTGTGTTAAACCAATAACATTAGTTAGTTAGTTTCCCATTAACTCTTTTACACTTGTTACATCAACATTTGGACTTCGTATTAACTCAAGGCTAATTCATCGCCTTGACTGTCAAGTACAAATGTTAAAGTATAGATATGTAAATATTATTTATCAAGTTTCCAAACTTAATGTACAGACTTTAATTCCAAAATAGACGTCAATGCTTATTATAAAACATAAACTACACCTTAAATGTATTAATTGTATAATAACAATGCTAGTCATGTTAATAATGTTATAATTTGTGTTCTACTCACGTAATTGCACTTGCAAGCAGAGTGTTTAAATTGAGATAGTTTGTCTTTAGTGTGCATACGTTACAGCTAAATACTTTGATTATCTCAATCATATGAAGACTTAGTTGCAACATTTGGCTTCAAAAATATTTCACTAAAAGTCGTTTTGTTAGAATCACAAACTGTTTTAAGTGATTTATTGTTCTCTAACACGATATATTCAATCTATACTTTTAGTCTATACTTTCACTTGGCAACTTTTAGTGTATATTCTTTCTATTATGTTCTCATAGTTTTAAAGGTAAGTTAATTCACTTAGGTCAATGGACAAAGTTGCATAGTTATGTTACACAAGATCAAATTAATGTGCAAACACTACTGAGCTGCTCATATTAAACTACATTTTGCGTTGAATAATGAAAGATGAGGTTCGTATTAATTAGTTTTGTTCCAAAACTCACACAATACCATCCCTACATTGCTACAATACCTGTCAGTGTCGGTGTTACGGCAATGGTATAGTCAAATATTTTCACTTCCTCTTTTGTGAACTGACCGATTCCCCTTCCACAGTATCCTAATTTGCCAATTATCAAGTTTAATTAATGTATTAGCGTTACTGCCAATTATACTGTGCATAACTTAGTTTATAGTTAATTATTAGTACCTGATGGAAATGAAGTAATATTCTCAAAACTCCATTATTTTAATTAAAAACATAAACATACATATCAATATCATAATATGCAATTTAAAACGATTAAAACTGGATCGATTCTTGACGATAAGAGACAAAACCTTTGACTTGATAGTTCTTAGTATTTTATTGTAAAAAATTGTACATATATAAATATGTACGATCCTGTTTTATAAATGTTCATAAATCACTTGCTGTTCTTAAATTGCATTTCATTTAGACTTGATTTTAAAATCTCTCAACCTTTTACTCTATCGACTATTTATTTAAATCTATGTTATGAGTAGCTCAATTTCATATGAGGTTGATAATCTAAGGCTAAAGAAAGGACAGGTATATCATGTAAAAATTAAGAAAGACAATTATTCCCCACCGTATGTGCAAATATAGATATAGATCATATTTTATACCATTGATAGTTTTAACAGTTCTACATAGCACTTCATAAACCTGGCAGAGTTATCCGTAGACAGTTTTATTATCAACCAACAGCAGATTCCTTTTGTAAATGGTTAGTGGAACCATTTCGGTTAATTTTTTACCTCTCAGTTTCTATTTACATGCTCCAATGGCATCCATTTACAAAGTTTAAAACAGGGTCTGTGAGTCCTATATCTTAATATTTTATTTCTTACCGAAAATCTAAAAATGAAAATAGTTTGTTATTGCTAATTTTGATAAAACTACGCCTTAACTGGTCGATGTAAAGTAATTTTCATGAAATTTTAAATAAATCCACAAATAAATTCGTTGTTTCAGTTCAAAATTTATGATCTATCAATTCTATTGTTATTTCAAAAATTTATTATATTATAGTTGGACTCGCTCACCTTATTAATATTTTAGCTTGTTATCACCATATACATTATCTTTAATATTTATAACATAAATTATAATTTTATATTGAAGTAATGCAACATTTTTATTGCCGAATTACCCGTTCTTGGTAGTTCATGTAGTAAACTGCATTTATTATACATACTTAAATTTAAACTGTTCTTCATTTACGAAATACTTTATAAGGGTTTATACTAAACATTATAGGTTTGAAAATAAGGTTAAAATATAAATGGAGGTACTGTCTAGAGTGTAGCAGAAGTTTTATTTACAGAAAGTCTCTCTCTCGAATGCCAGGACTGGAGTTTTCTCTGTAAGTATTTAATTCTCTGTTTCCAGGTTACAGTTATAACGAGTTCGTAGCATTTTAGTTACCAGGATTCAACATTCTCTTTTTATCGCATTCTCTTTTTATGTCCAATGTTTATGTTCTAAATGTTGTAATAACTTTTAAATTACAAATAAATTATGTTCCAACCTGCATATTCAACAGCAGTTCTTGTATTAGGTAAAATAAATTGTTATGATTAAGTTTCGTGTTAAATATATCAGTTCTGCTTTACACCAGTACCTGTATTAAATGTAATTCTTTAGCTATTTAAATAACGACAAAATATACCAAATTTTTTATAATGTCAGTTGTGACCTTATTTTATTTGACAATGAAAATTATTAATATAAAGTTTTAAAAGGTTGCCGCCGTTTTAGAGTGGGGGATTTAATGACAAGAAGTTTAAATAATTTTTAATTTTGGTAAAATATTAATTACACTATAGTTTAGTACTGAACGTGAACATAACATCAATAAGAATAAATCCGTTCTGTTTGTTTCATAGCATAGCTTGGAAATATTACGATCAAATTTATTACTGTGCTGCAAATACTTAAATAACCTGCGTGTAGCATTGGAAACATAGGCAATTTAAATTTCATTACTAAATATTAATGGGAGAAAATATATGCGAAAATATTTTGGAATTTATTTAGTGATGTCTAAATATAGATAAAATAAAAAGTGATGTCTCAAGAAAAGATCTGTGGTTGTAGGAATAGTACAGTAGGACAGCTGGTTTTCTAGTAGTTGGCTTTGATAACGGAATTAAAAAACGGGTAGTTTGACGATTTACAATTGTTCTCTCTGGCCTTATGATTGGATGGTCGGCGGAGGGCAATCAAAGGCGTCGGTTATAATTAGCTGGTTAGTGGAAGGGGTCGGTATAAAAACCTCGAGAACAGGGGCATCTCTGTTAGTTATAGTAATAATAGTTTTCATTAATATATATAACTAGCTGTTTCCCGCGGCTTCGCACGCTTCTGGTTCAAGTGAATTATATTTCCAACGGCGATGTAGAGTTTGACCTTGTTGCCACGATCAAGAAAATCTGTCAGAAGTGTATGTCTATAGCCATTGTACACGCACAACGCACATGTACTTTATTAAAAAGTGGTCTAACACTCAAGCTTTAAGTTCAGCCAGAAATTTATTTTTAAGACAAATATACATAATAAATTAGCGCCTTCAAATAGTGTTTGGCAATTTAATATACGTAACTGTCTTGTAGTTGCAGTTTATAATGTGCAGGCGCTTTGAAAACCTTTATATTTTGCAGCGCTGCCCTGTGGTAAGTTACATCAATGGGCATAGCGTATAAACCTTCCCCGTGTAAAAATACATAAACATATAGATTTTTTTCATAACGAACGGTCAAATAGTTTCTGAGTCTATAAAGGACATACACACAAACATTCATATATATATATATATATATATATATATATATATATATATATATTGCTTGGGATTTAACCTTACCCTTTGAACATTAAAGTTCTAAAGTAAAACTAATAAAGTATTCAATATTAACAATATTAATTTGAACTTTAATTGAAGTAAGTTTTTTTATAATATTGCTCCGAATTACATTATTTTGAATACGTATTCTTAACTTTAATAACGTAATATTTAGTACACAACATTTTACGAATAATGATTTTAACCGATGAATGATTGCAGAAAAGTACAATAAAAATTAAAATTTTGCATAGTTTATTGATTACGTAATAATAATTGTTAATTGATTTGGAAAATATAATTGTATATTTATACATTTGAATAGTCATGCTAACAATATAGTCAGACTATCTATAAACTATACTCAATTCATACGAAACTCATTTAATATTAACTCTAAATATTAATAATGTTGAAGAATCATAATTAGATTATAGTAAAAACTGTTACTAATTTTATAAGAACAATGTTTGGTACTTTCTACGTCAGTTATTTTGTAATATTCTATAGAGTTAAGCTTTTCAGCTCAGGAATTGCGTAGCTAAAACTCTTAAGATTGATAAACATATTTAGATCCCTTTGAAAAATAACTAATAATAAAATATCAACTGAAAATGTTATGTATATTTCTTCATACATACTACTACATCATAGGTATAAATATAAAACCACGAGAATCAATCTTTAAACGTGATTTCTACTATAGGGTTATAAATTAAAAGTTTTCGCTTTCTCCTCAAATATGAATAATTAAGTCAATGGTTTGGCTAAAGGCAGTTCATTTGTATAGCTAATTAATATACATAACATATTTAATGTTGAGTGTTGTAATTAGCCATTATTATACAAACTGTATTCAAACTACAAATTAATTAATTTGAATTAAGTAAGCTACTATTACGGTCATAGTTTTATGGAACACTAATAATTTTGAAAGAGGAGCTGGAATAATGAGTAATAATTACTTAAGAGCTTACAGAGTTTAAGCGGAAATATTTAATCCTTCATTTGAGAGGCAAATCGAAGAGTTTGAATGGTAATGTCTGCTCAGGCGGGTTACGAATGTGAGAAATAATTGATAACAAGATTTCCTTTACCACGAGTTTAAAAATGTTCATCGTTTTTGTACCGCTACTCGATGTACCAAAAATGAGTAATTTTCTCATGTGATGGAATTTATGGTTGAGTGTGAACTAAATTTTGTATAAAACACTCATTTCTTTATAATTATTAAATTGATTTACAATGACAAAAAATTTTAAATGATTTTTAATTTTAGTTTTTCTTTAAATATCGATCTAAGAATTAATGTTCACTAGTTAGTATTAACTAGACATGTTACTAATCTTTCATAATATGTGGCTAAATACTTTGTATTGAATAAGCGTTTTAAAATAAAGTAAGCTTATTTCTTGTATGCTTAGTTATTATAAGTTACATTTACATATGCTAAGTTATTATAAGTGAAATTTACATAATAATAAGCTTTTTTCTGTAAAAATACATTCTCAAACTATTCAAAACTATTCGCTGATGAACTATAATGAAATAATTAAGATAATTAATTAGTCTAGTTGTAATGGGCGCTAACGTCTGTTATTATCTCAATTATCACAAGCTCGACCTCTTGCATAATATTGTGATAACTGCTTAGTTCTGAAAATTGCTGGCATCTATCTAAAATATGATGGCCATAACCATAACCTTGAACATTACATCTCCAAAATTAAATGTAAACATAATAAGTTAAAGCTAAGAACGTTTAATTACTATTTACTGAAGGAAGATACAGTTTATATCATTAAAAATTGACTTTTATTATTTAACAACTTTCATCGGGCCTTTCCTTATTCTAGCATAATATTTAGTGAGAAAACTGAATTTGTTCTGAAACATTTAACTTTCGCATATTGGGCATATGAAGGAAACAGGATTTTTCCGAACATTTGCCATCGTTCAGTGAAACAATAAATCAGTAACACTATGTTTCGAGATCTGCAATCTGATCTCTTCTTCAGGTAATAACTAACCTGATACATAATTACAAACTAGGTTAAAATAAACAAATCATAAATCTTTTAACCTAGCTTTTAATTATGTATTAGGTTAGTTATTACCTGAAGAAGAGATCAGATTGCAGATCTCGAAACGTAGTGTTACTGATTTATCGTTTCACTGAACGATGGCAAATGTCCGGAAAAGTCCTGTTTCCTTCACAATTCTTCCATCGTCAAAAATAACCTTCAAACAAAGAATTGGGCATATATTTTACAGGATGATTTTGTGGCTCATGCTTGTAAATAAAAAAGTGTGTTCTGTTTCACTGCAAAGTTACACAGTCAACTTTGATATAACCCTTTGACTACCGAGCGGTGCAGTATCTGATGTTTGGAACAAACATTAAACAATGCTGTGACATAATATGTACATATTTGTCTGATATTATAAGATAAGTGTACCCTGAGCCATGTGTGGTGTAATGGCCTTCACTGGAAGTCGATTAAAAATCTGGTCTTTCGATTTAAAAATATCTACAAAAAGGTTTGTAAAACGACATCTGGTAATGGAAATATGAATTGTACGAGTGTTTTCAAGTGGTGTTACGAGTTTAAAAACGGTCGTACATCTGGGTATGAAGATCATAAGAACTTCATTGTGACTTAAATTCTAGAAAAAAATGAAAATGCGCTCCTTAACAATTATAGATTGATTGTAGTTGAATTTTTGCGAACTTTTCACTAATCTTTAGACCTCAGCTGCACGAAACCATCACAAAAACTCTCGGATATCGGAAAATGTTCGCAAGTTGGATCTCAAAACAGTTAACTGACCAAAACAATTTTAATGAAGTGGAGGCCGGGTAAGAGTTTTTGAGACACTACAAAACTCCATAAAGATAAATTGATCCACTTTATTGTTTGCTGAATGACGCAGGTTTTACCTCATTATAAACATCCACCGGAATTTTTCTTTTCCAAATAAAATTACGGATGGAACCGCGTATTTCACAATTGGTGAGAGAGTGGTTTGAAATTTTGCACGAGACGTATTTACGCATCAACATTTCTAAATTTACTGACCTCGAAACAATTTAGTTGCTGAGGCTAGGAACCAGGCTACACGGCATTGAAGTAAACATGTATAAACAATTTCTCCAGGCCGTGAAATCCTCAGTAAACCTAAGTTCTTGATATGCCTCGTACTTACATAAATCAGTAGGTTTATATGTCTTTTAAAGAACCAAATTATTCTTAGAATTGTTTATTATGCTTTTTTAAGAATGTTTGCTTATTACGCGCCTGTTATATTCAACAAAAAATGGCGTTAAATGATATATTGTTGTGCTAACTCATCCGTCAGCATAAAAATTGCATTTTCAGCAAAGAGTTAAAGGCACATGTAGGAAACATTTCATCGTTGTAGGAAAAAAGTATATACTCGTCTTACATGTTCAAGAATCGAACGTAATATCTCGTTATTTTAATTACTTAATATTTAAATAAAAGCTATATTTTAAATTAACTCTATAAAGCCTATGTGTTGAAGGTTCATGTTTAATCAATGTTCAAGTGTATTCATTTTGACATAAACGTTAATTAGATAGATTGTAAACAGTATTCGACACCCGAATGTATGTTTCATTATTTTAAATAACTGAACTGTCCGTTATTGGAACTAATTAGAATCCATCTGAGTTGGAATTAGTGTTTCAACAGTTAATAACAAATTACATCCAATAAGCTTGAAAGTGGAAACTAACTGTGACAACTAGAACAGTATTCATTATAATTGACAGTTCAATTAATCTTTTAAATACAATGTTATTTTCTTTCAGATTAGTACTCAGTATTTTACTATAAATACTTCTTTTCAAGAAATATCTTTACACATAATAACTAAGAATTATCCTTGTTTTATTATGATAAAGTCTTTATCCGTCCAACCATCTTTAATATTTACCTGAACATTTTCTATGTTATAATGATAATAATAATATTAAAGACATTATAGATCATTGCTTCTGTAAAGCTTTTATGGACTTTATTCATCTCCATTTATATGAAGGAAGTATCGTAAATTGATAATCCTAGCTACATTGTTATAAACTATTTGCTACAATCGCCTTTGCTTTGGCGAAGTTGATTAGAGAGCAAAGGTAATTAATAAAGGCTAGAAAAATTAATTTTCTGTCCTCTGTCTATCTTTATACCTTTGGGCATGATATCCCAAAAACAAAATGTTCTATGTACTCTGAATAATTTTTCATAGGTAATACTGAGTTTGATAAAGGTCCATGTCACTCCTTGGAATGTGGTTGGGCATTAGATATTATTTTTTACGTTTACCTAATAAATAACGATTATGGTAACAAATCAATATCATAATAACGGATTGTAGAAGTAAACTAAGTATATCTGTGTGAGGGTTAAACATGTGACAATTTTGTTAGTAGTACAAAACAAATAAACATTGGAAAATCAATGTTCAAAATTAGTCGCGAGATTTTATGTCAGCCCACTCTTGGGTTTCAAACCTTCCTTAACACACCGGACATTTTATTATTCAAACAAACCTATTAGACCCAACTTGAGGAACTAAAATGTGAACATATCATCTAGCAAGATATTAAGAAAAGATTTATCAGTAACATTTAAATGTTGCATAATACTTTGTATATTGATGAGAATGTGTTCTATGATGGTATTTGTCCAAATATGGAATTTGGATGAGTATATTTTTTCAGTTAAATTTAATTTCTGTATGGTCCTAGGCTATATATCTGACCACAGGACATCTCGAAAATTGAATGAGCTATGACGTGGTGTTATGTCTCCTACATTGTATATAAGGAGAGAAATATAACAATAAACGAAAAATGAACGAAAATGAACAATAAAGAACATTTATTAACTTATTGAGGGATAGGCTTTAATGAAGCTCAGCCCGAATTCCATGGTTAGACATGCATCACAGAGCACATTTTTCAGTATAAAAATTTAATTTCATGCAAAAGTTTAAGTCTAAAGGCGAAATTTATCTCAGGACATCACATAATACATTTATATCTTTGTTTATTAATTGACGTTAAGTGGTCAGTGTCCAAATAAAATAAATCCACACACCAAATTACCATATAATTTTGCGTGTGTTAACATAGTTAGGCTAGATATATTAATATATCGCATGTTCAAATCCTATTAGAGGACTCTGTTTTTTACAACTTTAATTTATTCTGGTATTTTCTCGCTTCCATCAAGGTTCTGCATAAAATTAATGTAAACTGATCACTAACTTTCAGCCAAATATCGTTAAGTAATATGCATCTTAGTCAAACTAAATGTTACTCTTTTACAAATGAAGCTTCATGCACATTTTGAAATCTGTAGGTCAGTTCGTCAGTTTCGAGATACCTTCTGATGAGATATACAGATAAAAATCTTAGATAATTAAGTATACTTAAATTAATCTAGAGAATTCACTTTATCAATCGAACTTAGTAATTATAAATATTACAAACATTTTGTAGATTGCAAATTAGAATTGTCTTCAATGTTCTATATTAATAGTTAAAGAACTTCAACGTAAAATATAGTTATAGATATTTTGAAAACAAATAAAAGAATTTATTTTATGGCCAGGTATCTTTAATAAAACTTCTTTTGCATTTTCACAGATTAATTTAGTTTTGGGAATCTACGAAAGTAAGTTAGTTGTCTTCGTCTATCTTAATGATCCAATAGACGCTAAATAAACAGGGTTTATTTATAACGTATTTTAAGGGTATCTTTCTTATCCTGAGCTATTTTAAATTACAAATGGCCTGTAAGCTCTTTTTTATTTATTATTTATAACAATTGTATTTCATATATTATATTACATGCAGACATTGAAGATGTCTGAAAGCATCCCAGCATGGGGCTCAATTGTCATTTAATCAATACAAACTATTGGAAGAATATAAATCAAAAATAACATAACATGAATAATTTGAAACATGTTTCTTGTTGAAGGAAAGAGTAATAAACATACGCATGTTGCTTGACAGGCTTCACGTACGTTTCATTAAAAATTAAAAGAATGTAGCTCAATTTATGTTAACTAATAATGTTTAGCATTTATTGAACTTTTAGTGAATTACCACACAGAATTATTAAGTAGATTTTAAATAATACAGTTTTTTCTGTGGCTGAGACATTTGGCCTTGAAGGACATATTATATCATCAAACCTCTTGCTCATGTATTGATGTAATATATGCAAACTTTCATAGTTCGGGTCGTTTTTCAAATACATACGTAAGATACGTTTTGCCATTCCTCTGAGTTTAGGTAAAGGACAGCCAACAGAACTTTTGCATTTATGAAAATAACAGTAACAACACTATCTGCTTGAAATTTACCAAGGGGCTAAATAAATTAACGTCATACCCTTTATAATTGTTATCTACCTCTATTAAAATCTGTAAAATTATATTAATTTTATGTCAGATTATTCAGCATTACAGAAATTATAACTCAAGTTTAAATCCTATAGAATAACTTTTATTGCAGGATTCATGTATTGAATAAATTTTATACAAACATTTATGTGACTACGAGGTCATATTTCTATATGTATTTTAATATTAAAACTTATATATGATGTTTGGATTGCAAATTAACACCTCACTCATTGGCTGAAGTAGCTCAGCATTTATATGACACAGAGTTCAAAACGAACCAAAGACACTCTTTGACCTGGAGCATCGAGTGATATTAACCTGTTTGCATACTAAACACACTTTGGCACACATGAAGCTTCACATCACCATGTCGATGTGTTTTGTTTTATCTTAATAAAGTGGAACGCTATAAATTTTAGTTATAACGAAATTTTAATTGAATCAATATCTGATTATAATGTAATTTCTTATTAGTTACATTTATAAACCCGTTTTAATTTTATTAATACAATAAAAACTGTGACAGAGTAATTAAATAGCTTAATTTTCTTTAAGGTGATGCCTGACTGGCATTGTGTATTTCCATATTTAAAATGATCAAATAAATATTAACCTGAACATATTTTAATGATACATCTTAAAAATAATGTTTGTAACCTTAAGATTCATTTTTCTATAAACTGTGTCTAAAACTCTGTTACTGTTAAAATATTTCAATACAATTATTAATTTAAATGGTATATTTAAAATGTAAATTTTAGAACATCTGTTAAAATCAAGATAAAAAATAAAACACATGTTGACTTTTATAAGTGAATTAAAAATCAAAAAAGTTAAAACTAGTCATATTATATGCTCTGAATTTGAAGTTTAGACCATAATCCACTTAAATCTCCACTAGTCACGAATATTAGGTTTTATTATTTAATTAAAACTATGAATTTAATAATATTAGTTTTATTATTTCTATTTAGCCTACTTTATAGAAATTTTCATTTATCTATACAAACTATCACTTGACAGTTATTTATACGGCCTTTATCCATAAAAACCGATTTAGGCTTAGGGGACATACAACCCCATAAACATAACAAACCATTGAGTCTATCTTGATCTTCTTTAAAGAACTCGACAAAGGTGATGAGAAATATCAAGATTTTTTTATAATATTACGACCTATGTAATGCTGGTGCCATCGATTTCCAGATGGAATGTTTTTATTTTTAAATTTATTTTTAATGTTGTAACTGTAATTAATATACATTTTATAATGCAGAAAAAATATCCAATTATTTTACAATAAATTATATAATCAATTAAATTTAGAACTAAATTTAATTGATTACTGTAAACAGGACAGGTCCGATAAGGTACTTAAAGTATCATCGTTAACAGTTTGGTATTTGTTCAAAGTAAACACTTCTTCCCAAGCAAACAATAGATAAAGCTGATTCCTGTTGTTTATCGTATGCATGCTGATTATAATTGTAGAGTACACAACACTTATTGACATTTTCATTTCAGCAATGCCATCAACACACTTACTATGACACCAGATTTCACTAAAATTACTGCATACTTGAAATGGACAACAACTTCTATGAGCTCAATGCCTTGAAAAATACACACTATATCTACTCAAATTTTAACTAACAAAAAGTAATTTTATACATAAAATATTGTTCCTTACTCATCTTTATCTTACATTATTGTTGATGAGCGATATACTAAAAGGACCAATGTGGCTGGACTCACTTCTATTTATAAAATTTGTTTTTTTTTTTCTTAAAAATTCACAGCACGACATAAAAGCAAACTTTTAGACGGCTACTTCTCTTAACTAAGGCTACCTAACCTTTGGCCAAACCAAAAACACATTTAACTTGCTTTAAAAGAGTGAAAAGAAACCCGACATGTATAGCTTCTATGCAGGCATTTTTTATTGATTGTAAGACTCAAAGCATTTTGGAAGATTTCTGACGGGTTTCATAGTATGTAGAGGGATCTTAAATGTTATTAAAAGAAATTTAATGGTATATAAAATAATCTTCTTATAGCATTTAAAACTTACTTAACTAATAATAGAGATTAGAAGATGTCTAGATATTATATTGAATACATTAAGATCAGAGGTAAACGTTATATAATTTAATTAAATGCACGCATCAATGTAATGACATACTAAAAGTTTACTTATTTAAACTAGCGCACTTCTTCATTGTCGCTCTAAAATTTAAATGTACAAAAGAAGCCGCCCTTGCTTGGTGTATTTTACCTTAGTGAAATACATTCTTGCAGCTGGGGATACAGCCCTCTGAGATTAACTGCGGAGCGTAAGCTGCATATCAATTAGTAGCATTTGAGCGTTATCTTTCAAACTGTAAATCACATTGATCTGTAGAACAAATTAGTTTGCTGTTTTTTTTTTTACATTCGATATTGGTAAAATATCCTGAAGTCTACATACAGTACTATGTATCGACGAATATTACAAACAAATAAAAAATAAAATTATGCATTTCTAACTCAAGCAATGTAATAAATTTCTGTATAAGTAAAAACCAAGTTTGAATCATAAATCTGATATGTTTACAAAAATATAGGTGTGATTTACATTATTTGAAATAAATAATAAATTAAGTAAATTTTTAAAAAACTTTTGGAACAATAATGTGAAATAAGATACAGTATGCGTAGTTTTTACAATGAGGTAAGAAAGTATTTGTGACCATTAGTTAGTTACAAAAACAGTCAAGATTGAAATAAAAGCACGGAACAGGTCACATAAGGTTATTGTCCTGTCACACGACCAAGCCATTCACAAACAGTCCATTTGATCTAAAGAGCACTTGAACTGTGTGGTAAAATATCTTTGAGACGGTAAGACAATTACTGCTACGTTGTTTACTTAATTTAACCGAAAACATGGAGGCTGCCATTTAACGAAATTGTATAGTCACACGATAGGGCCATTCATACTTAGTCCTTTAGTCTAGAAAGAACCTGAAGTGTAGCTGTTATTAATAGTTTGTTTTTAATTTTGTTATTATAATCTGTTATTATAGCTATTGAGCAGAATAGAGATATACAGAAGCAACCACAATTTAACCAAAAGCACGAAACTGGCCATTTAACGATATTGTAAGATCATGTATTACAGAAACTAACGTAAACTTCTTTTCGTTATATAAGGGACCTTGGACTAATCTTTTGTATTATTTGTAGGCTTGAAGATGTTTTTTTCTTAAAACATTATATTTCAACTGATCTTTGAAATTGATTGTATGTTCCCTATTTTCACACATAAGACTTTCAACATAATAATCTACAGCCCTTTCCACTTTAGCGGATATAAGTAATGGATTACATATATTAGACACTCTTAAAACTTGAATAAAATAACATTCAAATGCTACATCAACATATAAATCAAGTTATTGACAAAAACTCTACCCTCCGTCTTTGTAGCAATATTTTGTATATGTTATTCAAATAACCAGAATTAACCGTAACTAAAATTTATTTCTGTATTTATTTTCACAGAAAAGTTACACTATTTTAAATTAAATATTTATTAGTTTTGAGCGAATAAAAATATTTTAAAAGAAATTTTAAGATGTTACATGTACTAAAATTAGTTAAAAGACTTTTTAATGGTGTATTTTTCTGCTGGCATTTTATTCAGAGTGGTACTGAAAATAATGTGTTGAAACTACAAGATAAAGAACAAACAAGGAAACAAGGTTCTTTACACTGTGATGATTATACAAAACAAAGGTTCTTATCCCAAACCCATCACCTGAAACCAGTTACCTACATTACAAGACAAGAACGCACTAATAATGCCTATTGAAATATTAATACTTATTCTATACTATCAATAAACATACATATACAATAAAGGTAACTCACATATTACAAGTACAAATATAGGAGTGTGATAATAAAATCAAACGATATCAGAGTTCAGACTCTTATCTTCTGTTCTTCTGCATTGCTCCAAGCCGTCTCGTTTTCTCTATAATTAAGTATTTTATTACTTGAACTAAATATAAAGAAAGTGTTGGATTTTTTTAAAGCTATTGCGACTTTCCACGCGGCTTTTTCAATTATAGATTACTTACAACACCTTACAAACGATGAGTACACGAAGGAACTAAGAAATGTAAAAAGTATAGCAGTTTTCAATTGATACTTAACTGAATTAAACTACAGTTAATTAAAAAAACAAAAGGAGAATTTATTAAAAACGTAAAGAACTGCTTTAAAAAGTTAACAAGAAGAAACAAAAAACTGGTAATCCATGAGTTATGTTCCATTTTACAAAGAAATTACAAATGTATTTAGAACAAATGTTGACATGAACATATCATTTTACAGAACGATAAGGTAAATAATTAAATTGAAAATCCAAAAGAACAAAATCTTTTGAAAATAAATATGAAATTTTCAACATTAACTGTGAAGATTGTGATAAGATTTACGTTGGCCAGACAAAAAGAACCATTAAAAAGACTTAAAGAACACGAAAGATATTATAAATATGGACAAACTAAAAAAATCAGCCAAACATACATTAGATACAAATCACACCTTTAAAAACTTCACATTATTAAAGCAATTCCATTAAAAGAAGAACTCGACGCTTATGAAACATTATACATAAAAAACATAAAGATAAAATATTAAACAATGATTTTTGACCGATTCGAAATTAACTCTCCCTTTAAAATATAACTAAGTTATTTTTTACGCCAACGTTCATACATATATTAATATTTATTTTATTTTTATTTTAACTAAACAAATATGTATTAAGTTTTATATAGCTGATAATTGTTTTATATTGTAAAACAATAAAATTATACTATTTCAAATTGTTGATTCTCACCTGACGATGGCATCTTTGATGTCGAAAAGCCTCGAGTGAAAAAATAAATTGATTGAATAATTGTGACTTTTTTTATCAAATAATAGAAGATTTAAATATGTGTTATGATTTTTTTTTTAACACACACTTAATGTACATGGTTTTTAAATAATATACATTTTCTGAAAGTAGTCCAGTTATTCACTAAATGAGTAATACAATTTGATAGGTAATTAAGTAAACTAATTTCTACACAACATGGCTTTACTTTCATATTGAATAATAAATCACAACAAGAAATAAATAAATTAAGTTATTCAGTAAAATGTAAAATATGTATATCATCTACGTTATTCATAAAAGTAATATTATTCTCTAAGTTTCACTATTGGAAAGCAAAATTCATATCATCTAATGGAGTTTAGAAGTGTGACTAATTTTTAGAATAACATTATAATTGCAGTCGGACCACTTTTTACTTGCAATACCCACATCACTCTCTTTTCTGCATAACACCTTTTTACAGGTTAGTGATCTAGCAATGGGGCGGTCTATTGTTAATTAAGTTTTCGCTATGTCCTTAAAAATGAATACTAGTTCAAAATGATCTTCTAAAAATCCAACCAATGATAATCGTATATATGATTGTGTACATTCTTATGGCATAATCAGTTCTTTACATGGATAATAATTTTACTAAGCTGAAATATATTATTACGTAGCATGATTCTATGCAATATAAAATAGATACTAATTAGTATAAATCAGTGGCTTATAATTTTGTATGGCATTAATTAGTGCAGTACAAAGTTACAGGTTTCATTTAGTTTAAACTTAGTTATATGCGTAATTATTAGATTATAAAATCTTAGAACTGTGTCATATTGTCTTAAATATAGCAATAATCTAAATTAAATATGCATACTCAAAGTTTCTATGTCAATAATTTAGTATAATAAACTCTTTATTTGCATATTATATTAAACAGCTATATTTTTTAATAAATAGAGGAAATTCCCCTAAAATTATGAAACAACAGTCTCACTGGCATAAAATAAATTCGAAATGAGAGAGTTTAGAGTGGCTATCTCGAATCAAATTTGATTTAATGTTTCATATTTGAGAACCAATTCAAGAAAATAATTTTTCAAGAAACTGGTTCTATTTTCAAATAAATGGTCGTCTGACTGACACTTATTTGATTTATTTTCCTGAGCGTTTGGTTGTTTTAAAAGTTTTAAACTAAAATTTATATATATATATATATATATATATATATATATATATATATATATATATATGATACTTTACTATTCATTATTTTAAAAATCAAATGTTTTATTTCTTACTTATAAACAAAACTATCTGTATTATGAGAATTACCGAGCTTACACAGTGCAATATTTATTTAATACTATA
Organism: Homalodisca vitripennis; assembly: GCF_021130785.1. Classification (NCBI taxonomy): domain Eukaryota; kingdom Metazoa; phylum Arthropoda; class Insecta; order Hemiptera; family Cicadellidae; genus Homalodisca; species Homalodisca vitripennis. Next base: position 52,310 of record NW_025778654.1, read on the forward strand.
CTATACTACTACTTACTGTTGTAAAATTTTAATACTACTCTTGTAAGCTCTTTTACACATTTTAAAATATAAATGTAAAAATTGTTTTATAAGTCAGTTTCGCCAATTAAACATATATATCTGCCAACGAATATGGTTATATCAATGAATAGATTTTGTAATCGTAATTTTTTACAAACTTTTGATTTCAAATAATAGTATAGAATTCTCCAATTTTTATAAAATTCTGGTTATTAATACTTATTTAATGGATCGAATCTATATTATATTATCTACAATATATTAACATTTGATTTACTAAAAATGGTTACGCATTCGTGTAATCTATTCTGCTGTACGGAATTATTGCTTGGGGTGTGACATTTAAGAGCTCGCTGTTACCATTAGAAATCGTCCAAAAAGCAATTATTAAAGCTGTCTTGAAAAATCGTGTTTATCCTTCATAATTGTTATTTGATGAAATTAAGGTTTTTCACGTTAGATATTTATATGTTATAAACATTATAATGTACATGTTCAATAACCACAGTCATATTTTTAACCAAGTAAGCCATAGTTACTCGACCAGATTGGCAGTGTCCTCTGGGATTATTGCCCCGAAATTAGAGAAGTCAATCAATTGGACAAATTCACACTACATTGCAAATATAATTTTTCCTAAATTACCAGATTGCCTTAAGTTACCAAGTGTGTACAAATCCGTCACTTATAAAAAGAAAGTAACCTTATGGCTACTAAACATAGATAAGGATGAGTTAGAATATTCTATAACTTCTTTGTATGTACATTAGCTTAATTCTTTGTTTGAAGGTTATTTTTGACGATGGAAGGATTGTGAAGGAAACAGGATTTTTTCCGGACATTTGCCATCGTTCAGTGAAACAAGAAAACAGTAACACTACGTTTCGAGATCTGCAATCTGATCTCTTCTTCAGGTAAAGAACTAACCTAATACATAATTACAAACTAGGTTAAAATAAACAAATCTTACTAAAGCGTTGTGGCACGCCTAAGTCAGGAATCACAACCTACATGTTGTTTGTCAACTTCACTAACACTAAAGACATGCACTTAATACAAAACTATACAAAACACCAATCATTAAAACTAAACTACGGAATACAGGTCACAATACGTCTTCACTCGTCTACTAATTCCACAGCTGAAAAGAAGAGACCATTTTTAGCGGTTTTGTCTTAACTATTTGTTAAAAAAGGACAGTTACAGGCCCCTTATGTCTATCAGGGTGTAGTTCTCTAGAAACAGAGATGGAAATATTATGGAAGATGAACATTACTGGAGTAGGATCACTCACTACGATTTATAGTCTACAATTAAATATGTTTGATATAGAGTCAAAATATGTGTGAGTAGCAAGTATTCTGTATATAGCCGCATTAATATGCTATTATTCTCTTACAGTATCCTTTGTATTAGTATTTTATTCTCTTGCTCTGGGATATATATTATTATTCCCAATCCGTAACTTGTGTGCATCATAAATCATTACGAACTTAATCATTTGAACATAAACATACAAACTTGTTTCTGTTACATTGAGCTACTATTAATGCGGGTTAAGCTTTAATGTTTATTTCAATAAGAGAGTTTTAAGAACTGCGAACACAGTTTAAATATGGTAAATGGTTTATCAAGAAAACTTAAATACTCTTCATTGAAGTATAAAGTTCACTTATTACTCTTACTATGAAAATTAGCTCTTATCTGCTAGACTATGTTACGTTTTATAACTAACTTGGAAGAATCTAAGCGTCAAATATGATTAAGTTTTAGCAAATTTACAAAATACAAATTTGCACCGTTGGAATAATAGAAATTTCTAAGTTGAATACTTTAGAATACTTTATGTTCTTCTTCGATGGTAAAACTGAAAACTTTCTAAGTAGGTCATAAAGATCAGCTGTTCTATACTACCACTGATTTGAAATTCCTGCAAATATACATTAGAGCTGCTGCTTAACTATATTTGACCTACTTACCAAGTTGACAGCATTGCTGCCAAAGTAGAACACTTGGCTGAGGTACTCAACTCAACAACTTGTATTGGATTCCAAACTGTCTTTGTGTATGAATCTAGCCCAACTCCATACGGACTGCATATATTTGAATGGACTCTATTGATAGATCATCATTTTACATGTGAATTGGATTTGAGTAAAACGGTAATGCTTTGGAATTTTGAAATTGAACGAAGTAAGAGTACACCAGATCCTGGTTTCGTAACAGACTACGCTAATTTTCAATGGGTGTCTCACCTGAAACCTGATGATATGTGTCTCATTATATTGTCTGAAAATCTTCCTTGATATAACCACCTTCAAAACATACTAACCCCCTCCCCCCACAGTGCTGTTCCAAGGCAATGGGCATATCTTTACATTAGGGTGTTTCCTTGATGGCACTCATGGGGATATGAACGACATCGAATGAAGGGAAATCGTCGATTATCCTAAGTAGAAAATTACATTTCTAACAAACTTTAAATCCCGAACTGAATTCATTTTTAATATAATATTCATAATGAAAGACTATCTAAGACTGATATATATTCAGTAAACGAGAATGTGCCAGCATCATACTTCATCTTGCCCATCCGGAAAGAAATTTTATTTTTTACCGATTGTATTCATTGCTATAACCGAATTTGATAAAGCCCATGACTAGTAGGAATCTCTAATGCTCTGTAAAATCTCAGACGGATAAGCACCATCATTGAACTCGATATTACCCATTCAGAAATGAAGATTTATTCTAAATTCATTGCTATAACCGAAATTGATCTTGACACATGCCCATGACTATTAGGCTTCTCTAATGCTCTATAAAATCTCTTCATTCAATCAGAAATTAAGTTTTATTTTAGCCAATATACACGTACAATTTCCCCCTATAGCTAAATCAGTTCTCAGCACGTCACCCTGAGTAGTAAGATTCATTAACGCTCAGCCAAACCCCATTGATATACGTGCACTATGATAAAACTCAATCTAATTTATGTAGAAAATAAAGCTATATACAAAATTTCTTTCCTATAATGGATTTCTTATTTAAAATAAATTCTGAGGACATATAGACATATGTACGCTAAGTTTTTTCCACCCACTCCGCATGAGTCATATGCGAACAAAATCGACCATAGAGCTGTTGATAATAATGATTGTTGCTCCTAGCTTCTGCTAGCAATCATTTAAAGCAGTCATGCTTGCTTATGCGTTGAAATATTTCATTGTAAATAATACCGTTTAAATTTAAATAATACCCACACAGCAGTTTGTATCTTTTAATTTACATATTTTTAAAATTTTTTCTCTTATTTTACAAAACTTAGGTAAAACATTTTATATTCGTAGCCTTACTAGTACTAGAGACAATTGTTTTTGTTCATAAAATAGGAAATGCCAGGTAGCGTCAAAACCACATGTTTCTTGACCTACGATTGTATAAAAATGGTTTTAATCCTATGTGAAACCCTTTTCTCGACCCCCTGTATAAACATTTATCTTACTCTGTGAGTTACTCTATCACGAAAATATTATAAAACCGATTTTAATTAAATTGTACATGGTTATTTTCAGAGTCGCTGGAAGGCCTTTTCGTATTTCAGAAATCATTACGGGCTATGCTCCACTGGTCTCTAAAGTTTGACTCCCTTGTAAGAAATATTATTTTATAATAAAATGTTACAATTACTATATACCTTAAATTTAAATATAAAATGGTAATACCAGTCAAATGGCTATTTTATTCTAAAAATAAAATAGACATTGAGAGAGATTGGTTATTAAACTATCGTTGTTACTACGAACCATTTTTTTTATTTTTATATTATGGATAATTAGTAGCAGGTGAGAAGTATAAATATACAGCCACGGTTCAATACTTGAAAATTACGCATCCGTAAACGTTCAATATTGTAATAGTGTTGTACTATATATTAATGGAAAATAAAAGGTTCGCTTAGCACATCATATGAAAATATGGTTGGCTTGTGATAATTAATAAGTCTGCTTTGAACTCTAATCATTGAAATTTTATGAATACGTAAATAATAGGGTTATAAGAAAACTAATTTGATCCTTGTCACAGTCATGTGTTACGCCATTTTACCTCTGACACAATCTGTATAATTGAGCAATTAATCTCTCTGGGTTAGTTTTTTGCCGCCATTCCCCAATTAGCTCTCAACTTTGTCCAATAAATTATCGTGATTCAGCACAAGAGAGACTTAATAGTGAACTGTTTTTGTTAGAACTCTCGGTCGTGTTACCAACGACACTTGATTTTCTAAGATGTTCAGCTTTGGTAATGTTTGTGTGACATAGTAATGTTTGGAATTGAAATAAACTAGTAAAATTAAATTATTTAGGATACTAGATTGTAAAAATTATTTTTATTTTATCGATCCCAAATAACTGCTTTCAGCAAACGCTATATGCCTAATTAGAGCTTATGCTACCAGCAATTTAAAACAAATGTAACAAGCCTTAACATTGTTTCCTAGGGGGAGGGTGGTATATATTAACACGTATCCTATAGAGAGGTAACTACTGATTTCTGGATTCAAATGCTGGAAAAACTTTTGAGTTAAAGATTTGAAACATATAACGATGGCAGTTATCCAAAGTAATGATATTCTTTAAAATTATCCATCGTCAATAATAAACTTTTAGAAAGTAACAGTTAAAATCAAGTCTAATTTCCTTCACAACTATATATTGGAAACGAATGAACTAGAAGGCAATATCCCATGCCATGCGATGGGACAAGTCCTCTAATAATAATGATCTAAAAACTAAAGCGATTGAGTATCGGTAGTACTTAAACAACGATGACCTTAGGAATAAATATCGTAACCAATTTCTCTGGCAAAGATAATTATGGGCGGTATTTGTTTATCAGCAGATTACGCAAGAGTTATGGGGCAGGCTTTTTATCTACATTGATTGTTATAGCTAATCTCAAAATAACGAGGTCTGTTAAAGCACACATTTTAACCGTACTTTTTTCTGATAAGTACATTATATTTTAAAGGGAAAGACAGTTCAATCAAACATCATACATTAACAATATATGACAGAGTTACATTCATATGCTTGTATTAATTAATTTTTGAAGGACGATATACAGGGTGATTCAAAACTAAACGGCAATCTCTCGAGAGCGTATTCTATAGCTAAAAACAAGTAAAAAAGTTCATATAACCATATGCCCGGGAAACGCTTCGTTAGCGAGTTACGCCTAGCGAAAGATTTCGCCCGGATTTTCAGAACCCTTGGTGAAGTTAGGCCGTATAAAAATGGTAAAGGTAGTTACAAAGATACAAATACGATTGTTTTTTATGTTTTTATATCTGACAAATTTATTCAAATTCGTCCCAGAGCTGTAAATGCAATACTTTCAGAGATATCTTACGTAAAACACAAGAATTGGTGCAAAGAAATAACACATTTTTGTGTTTAACGTAAGATTAGTTAAACTTTTGCGTAAATCAGTATCATGTCCGTATACTCAACAAACGAAATACATACCATTTACATTATCTGCCATTATTTACTAAGATAATTACATACACTTTTATAAAAATATTTAATAAAATATTTAAAAAATAAATATTTAATAAAATATTTTTATACACTTGTATAAAATATTTTTCAAATAATCACAGGATCTCACAAAATACAATCTTCACACGCCACAATACAAAAACCTCCATAAAGGTTTATTCAAATATTACTTCATGAACTTAATTGTTGATCAGCTGATATTGCCAACCTTTGCAAAGAAAATATGACGATAAAAAGTGTTGAATAAATGATCAGCTGTTACTCACAACGCTAAACATTAGTTAATATTTTATGCAGATAAGAATATGCATTTTTTTGTGCGTCTGTTTTATTTTTAAATAAAGCTAAATTTCAATACCTATTATTAATTTTTTTCCTAAGTAATTCACATGAATCTTTTCAGAATTAAATTTTCTACAAAATCTGTTTAAGAAAAAAATGACCTTTATTTAACATTTATGGAAGTAATCTTACGTTAAACACAAAAATGTGTTATTTCTTTGCACCAATTCTTGTGTTTTACGTAAGATATCTCTGAAAGTATTGCATTTACAGCTCTGGGACGAATTTTAATAAATTTTCAGATATAAAAACATAAAAAAACAATCCGTATTTTTATCTTTGTAACTACCTTTACCATTTTTATACGGCCTGAGCTCACCAAGGGTTCTGAAATCCGGGCGAAATCTTTCGCTAGGCGTAACTCGCTAACGAAGCGTTTCCGGGCATATGGTTTATATGAACTTTTTTACTTGTTTTTAGCTATAGAATAAGCTCCCGAGAGATTGCCGTTTAGTTTTGAATCACCCTGTATACTGGATGACAATGATACAATGATGTATACAATGATGTGATAGTATGATGTATACAATGATGTGTATACTGGATGACAATTAATTCTTAGGACGACTTCACAACTATTAGACGACAAGGGAGTTCACAACCAAATTCGCCATACCATACTGGTAATAGTATTGTACTTTAATGTATAGATAGTGATCGGATGTCACCCTTAGGGGACTACCCGTTCGGAGTAAAAAGAAAATCCTTAAAGACAGCCTATATTAATTTGTATATAATCTTTAGTCTTGTTGAACTGTAAACAATGCCGCAAACCGGACGTGCAAAAGTTTGACATAGTCGGAGGTAATGGTTGTTTAAAGTTAAAAATGTGTAATACATTGTACATAAGAAATAACTAATACTGTACCTGTTACAAGCTAAAGAGAATACTTATTTTGAGTGAACTAAATTCAAAGCAGGTGATCAAAATGTTCCCTTCCGGCCGTCTGTTATCATAAGTAAAAAGGCAGCGGCCATTTTACTTGATCCAGAAGTTCGTTTGGTCCGGTAGACCTGCTGTATGTCGTTTTTGTGCCTTATGAATTAACTACATGTTGTGTTAATATTCACTTTTATTTATACTATAAAATATTTAGCCAAGTTAATGCTTTTATTTGGATATTGTAAACTAGAGATTGTAAACTAAGATTATATTTATACCAGAATGCGTGATTGAATATTCACGGTGACTGTTCAATCGTATTGCAATTTTAAGAGCATTGTATATTAATTTCAATTATCCATCAGATATATGGATAGTATAATTAATGGTCCTACAATATACTCGTAGTTCTTGAGAGAGTAATGAAAATTGTTACTTGGCAAGTTAAAAATTGGGGAATAATTGTATACAAGCAAAAGGACGACCCTATACAAGCAAAGGAGCGTAAAATGCCAAAAACGCGCATTTAAATTAAATAAAAAGCGCCTCAGTTGGCCTTAGGGAAATAGAACGATTGAAACAAACAAAAGTGAATTTATAAACATTCATGGGTTCTCCGCCGGAACGTGGGAATCTGTTAACAATACATTTCACCACCAAGCTACGTCGAATGTATACCCAAATTTCCCTTGTGGTTACAGTATTGTTCAATACAACCCTGAAAGGCAAAAAATCCTTAAAATTGTAAGGTTGACACATGAAGTTTGTATTTATGTAACAAAACTTGTGTAGACCATTGGTTAGTTCAATAATGTTATGTAAAGTATTTACCTTTAAAAATTATTTACTATAATCTTGATAAGTTTATTCTGACTGTTGAATATTAAATTTCTATTACAAATAGCTTTTAACTAGTACTAATGTTAAAGATTTACTTGGACAAATGTTGATACTACGTGTACTCTTTTGAAGTGTTGCGTTAATAATTCAGTACACTCCGTTCCCTTATTAATTAGTTGTATCAGAATAATACAATATTGCCTATAAAGGATAACTAACATTAGTTGACAACAAGTTTTACAAACGAATATCGTAATTATACCATAAAATATCTACTTAGTGAAGTCATCACAGAATAGGTCACACTAAAAAACGTCGGCGATGATTAACCACCAACTGTACAATCAAATGTTTATACAAATTAGCTGTTAACGGTTCAACCCCCACTGTATGCCTAGTCGACTTCCAGATAAACCGGTGTCTTTCTGTACCTTTCTGTACCGGTGTCTACCTTCGTGAACCCTTTCTTGAGAAATTAAATTGCTTTATTTACCTACTTTTTGACTAATTTGGTTATACTCTAAAATGTGTTCGTATATATTTTCTCCCTAATTATTCGTTAGTGAAATTTTAATGTACACATTTAGAAAATGCTGCAATATCATAGTTATTAATCGAGATAAATAAGGGAGAATCTACAATTTCCACCCAATAGGTCTTTATATTGCTCTATGACGATTATTTACATATCTCCAGTTTATTTTTATGTGTTTACAGAATAGCTTATGATGCAAAGATAAAATGATCAATTCCTTGTTTTTGTACCAAATTTTTTATTTCCTGAACATTTTTATATTCCAAAAGTTTAATCACACAAATAATTTTATTAACGTAGCCGACTGTGGATTTATTTATTTATCTATTTATAGAAAACTCCATTACAAAATAACTAGTAAAACACTCAATTTATGGACCACAAACGGTACAATCATAGTGTTAGTATTAGTAAAAAGTATTTGTACGTATACTAACTAAATAATGACAATAGGCCAATGCGATGGTAATGATAATGTTTATAATACATTGTTATACAGCAGTAGATAATTTAATAAATAAAGAATAATAATACAGTAATATATAAACATACAACAGTAGCAGTTTAAAATGACTTATAATATATGAATATAATAACTATGGGAAATAATATACAATGGTGCAGTAAAAATTAAAATTCGATATTAACCAGTAATAAATAATTTTAAATGATAAAATATAGAAATAACAATGGTAACAACAGTATTACAAGGAAATAAAACTATTTAAAAAATTATTACTTGAAACAATAAATTTGATAAATGATACAATAAAACGATAGCAGTAATAAATATTATCCGATAAATAACCAGCAATACGTATTAAACAGATAAACAATTCAAAAATATAATAATACAATCAGTATATAATAAATAAATAAGACAAAAGATGTTAGGCAGCTTTCGCTGATCTTAATCTCAGGCGTGACCATCTTTCTGAGGGCCTGTCAGCATTCTGGAGAATGAAACTAACCTGCCTCCTTGAAACTGGCGTGGCTGAATCCCCGAAAAAAAGGCTCTTTGAAGCGAAAACCTCATTAAACAGCCTCGTAAGTCTAGACATAGATGTGTAACGTTGGTAGTTCTTCGAATGGGAACGGTTAACAAACAACGCTTGGGACCAATCAATCAATCATATTTTTATTGCTTTCAAACAATGTTACGTTGTATTTTGCAAACTTCAATAAATAAAGCTAAAAATCCCGCAATTTGCTATTCTAAGATTCATTCACTGCACGCATACATACATTAAATTACATTCTCCCTCTCATTCATACATGGCTTCAGTATCGGTACTAAGTTACGAAAATTTAGTGGTCCCAGCGGCCAGTCGTAACGTGAAACTCATCTACAGAGTAAAACACTTCAGACACTAAAATGTCCTTTAATCGAGCTTTACGTACAGGGTTTGGGTTGTTGACATTTGTTATGCTCTCAGGGAGATGATTAATTAATCTGACACCAGTTTGTGAAGGAAGTTGTTCAGATGACAGTGTTCTATGATGTTGCATCCTGTAGCTGTCCCTACCTCTAGTATCATACCTGTGGACGTCCCTGCCACGCACTAACTCACATCTGAATCGGCAATGCAGAGCTACGTCCAAGATATAGAGGCAGGGTAAAGTCAGAAAACCATGCTCCCTGAAAGCATCGCGGCACAACTCTCTAGGATTCAATTTGCAACATGATTCTGATGACTTTTTTCTGAGGCCTGAAAACTCTGTTGAATCTAATCCTGGGCACATCCACCCCAAAGGCGTATGCCGTAGGTCAAATGAGGGATATAAAAGGCAAAAATATGCCATCTTTAGAACGTCAAAAAGAGCAAACCTGTGCCAAATTCCTCAGGGCAAAAACGCCTGAAGCAACCCTTGCACATACATGCTCAATATGATCGGTCCAAGTTAATCCTCTATCGAGATATATTCCTAGAAATCGAGTGGATTCCACTTCCTCTAAACAGGGTGTCCTCTACCATGACAATGGGTCGAATTTCGTTAACTTTTTGACGGAGACAAAAACTTATATAGTTCGTTTTTGTATTATTTGTTTCAAGATTTAAGTTCGAGAAAAACTGAATACAAGAATTTAGTACAACAAAAGTTTCTATTTCCAGAGCGGTATTTGATTTTGCTCTGACGCAGAGAGTCGTGTCATCCGCATATTGGACTATCTTTCCATTCTGAATTGATAGTCCAAGATCGTTCACATAAACTAAGAACAGTACAGGTCTAAGGATAGATCCCTGGGGGGACCCCCTGATTTAGAGGAACTTCTCTGTGACTGAACATTGGAAATTTCTATAAACTATAAACTGATATCTGTCACTGAGATACGATTTCAACCACTTCAGTGGCAGACCGCGTACCCCATACGATTCCAGTTTTCGCAAAAGAGTAGCATGGTGAACACAATCAAAGGCCTTTGAAAGATCGAGAAATACACCAATTGTGTGCTCCCGACCCTCAAAACCCTTCAACGATCGCATCCACAAGGCTTGTGGTAGCATCAATTGTTGACATGTTTTTTTCGAAATCCAAATTGGCTTGAAGACTAAATGTCAAACCTATTGAGGAAATCAATGAGTCTTGCAAGAAAAAGTTTTTCAAATACTTTACTTAAAACTGGCAGAATTGAAATGGGACGATAGTTGCTTGCGAGGCTAGGATCGTCCTTCTTGAAAACTGGAATCACTTTGGCTGTTTTTAGCTGGGCTGGAAACACTCCTATTTCAAAGGACATGTTAACCAGTCTTGTCAGTGGTTTCAAAATGTAGTTTAGGTAACGTTTGATTAGCCACAACTGACATGCCATTGATGTCACATGATTTTGTTGTGTTGAATCCCCGTATCACCCCGCCACCTCGTCCTCGCTAACAGGAGAAAGCACCATGGACGATACCGGTCTCCTATATAGGTTCCAAACTAGACCGACTGCCGCTCAAAGGCAGGTTCGGCACCGCGGTTGCAAAAAAATTACTAAACTCCCTGGCCACTTCTTCAGGGGTCTGTAAAAGTTCATCCCCAAATTTAATTTTTATTGGTTTTGAAAATTTTGAAAAATCTTGTTTTAAATTTGAGTTAATAATTTCCCATGCTACTTTCGATATTTTATCTGCTCTCTTCAGTCTACTTTCAATGTCATATGCTTTAGCTGCTTTTATGACTTTCCTGTTAAATTCTCTTATAGCTTTTGAAAAAGGTTTTAAACCGCTCATCTTGAGACTCCCTAAATATGGAGTAGTAAAACTTTAATTTTTCTCTTGATTTGGAGAATGCCCTTTGTAACCCATTGATTTTTTTTGAAATGGTATTTTATCCTTGAACATTTGGAATGGGCAAGTGGCATCAAGATGTGTGGTTATGCAATAACTAAATGCGTTGAATGCCTCATTTGGGGATTTTAAATTGTTTAAGAAAGTCCAGGATTCTTTTAAAGAGACTGACAGAGACGATCAACATTTCTGGGATGTAGAGACCGTCTGAGTTTTTTAGTTTGGTGTTCGGGTTCCGGCCTCACTCCAAGGATGGTAACCTCCTGCGCAAAAATGGTCAGCGATGGCGGTGTCCAATACAGAGACCACAGCAGTTGAAAATGTTTGTGATGACATTGTCAATGGCTGTGCTCGATGTAGCGGTCACTCTAGTGGGCAAGTTCCACAGCCCACTCCAAACCGAATGAATTCAACACGTCTCGAAGTCGCTGGGTCATGTGGTTGGTGTGGTCTAAGACATTGATATTGAAATCGCCAATTATAATGAAATGCTTGGGACTTCAGTTGAAAAAAAGGACAAAAGTGATTCGAGTTTCTCAACAAATGTATCGGTGCAGCCTCTGGGGGATCTGTACAGTCAGACTATGTTTACCTTTTCAGAGGATTTTAGGGAAACACTTATGCCACTAATTTCAAAGTCCAATTCAGAACTATAGTTTGCTTTAAAAGGCTCAAACTTTAAATTAATTTTTTACAAAAATTTGCCACAACCTCCCCCTTTGAAAAGACTGCGATTAAAAAGTTTGCCAATTGATAATTGTTAATTTTAAATTGAGAAAGAAATTGAATTAATGTAGAAACTTTGCTCTGTAACAACAAAAACATCAGGATTAAATTCCTCGCATAGCAGTGACTCACTTTGTCGTTGCGATCTGGGCAATTTTGATGTACCACAGAAAGCTTATTTAAATTAAATTTAGGGTTTGTTAGTTTTGCACGATGCCAATTTTTATTGTGGTTGGACCGTGTCCTAAGAAGGGATTCCGATCTTCTGCGATGAAATAATGCGGGGCAGTCGTTATCTCCAAATAGCAGCTTGTATAGGAGGCATAGGTATTTGACTCATTTCTAATGGATATAATCTTATATATGACAAATGGGTTGGTATGCTTATACATTGAAAATTGTTTCTGAAATCTGGATTATAGTAAAACCACAAAAAATAACAAAGTTATTGACTTAATGGACAATAGATGTTTGATATACATTACGAATTATTTTTAGACACGATTGTTAATGGAAGGTAAAATCAACCGTTATAACAAATTATTTTTTGTATGAAAATTATATAAACTATATAATTTTTTATATGTGTGTGTTTATAAATAATTAATGTTGTAATATTGATATCATCATGTTTTGTGCCATGATTTTAACATTTTCTCTACTTCTTAATTAATTTTAAGAACATAGCATCCAATTTTATTTTGATAATACTTTTTTATTGAAATTTTACAGCTTATTTTTCTAAAAATACAAATAAATTCTTGCCACTTGAATATAATTTTGGATCAAAGGTAAAACAAACTCATTAAACAAAAAGAAATTATTTGCTATAACTTTGATAGGGTCAGATATGACTAAACTATTTGATGGAGACTTATGTAATTACTTTAGAGACATTAGTAATGCAATATTGTTAATCAAGTCTCATTTTGGAATAACCAGCAATCCTCAATAATTTAAAAAATAATAAATATATTGTAATAACAAATTTGTTTAAAATGTTAGATAGATCAAAATAGAACTATTAATAAATTGAGATTTTCGCATTGATTCTAGTAAAATAGTAATTTAAAATCAGAGAACAGAGATGTTAACGAGGTTAACGAGGTTAATACAGTCCTTATTAAAGTTATTTGGAACAGGGGATTTACTTTTGTTAATAAGACGTATCAAATATATAAGATGCACATTTTTAGGTCTATTTAAGATCTGTTATTTTCAGTTTCAGAACCATATAATCTGAGAATTCAAAATATTATACAAATAACACGTAAACAATAACTTTATACTTTGTGGAAAAATTGGTCTGTATATATGTATACTATTCTGATAAATCCACCATAGAGTACAGTATCACGTAACGTTCCGAAGAGCGGTAATGTGTTTAGGAATGGTCCAGTGCGTCCTTTGCATGGTCGCTGGACTGCATTCTGATTCACTGCCCCACAATGATCTCTGCTCCGGTTTTTATCATTATAATCCCCCATACGCTGTATTATATTACAAAGTATTTGCTTCCTTACTGTAAACATTTTTGAAAACGTTGTCTGAGCTTTACGTACAGGGTTGGGGTTGTTGACATTTGTTATGCTCTCAGGGAGATGATTAATTAATCTGACACCAGTTTGTGAAGGAAGTTGTTCAGATGACAGTGTTCTATGATGTTGCATCCTGTAGCTGTCCCTACCTCTAGTATCATACCTGTGGACGTCCCTGCCACGCACTAACTCACATCTGAATCGGGCAATGCAGAGCTACGTCCAAGATATAGAGGCAGGGTAAAGTCAGAAAACCATGCTCCCTGAAAGCATCGCGGCACAACTCTCTAGGATTCAATTTGCACATGATTCTGATGACTTTTTTCTGAGGCCTGAAAACTCTGTTGAATCTAATCCTGGCACATCCACCCCAAAGGCGTATGCCGTAGGTCAAATGAGGATATAAAAGGCAAAAATATGCCATCTTTAGAACGTCAAAAGAGCAAACCTGTGCCAAATTCCTCAGGGCAAAAACGCCTGAAGCAACCCTTGCACATACATGCTCAATATGATCGGTCCAAGTTAATCCTCTATCGAGATATATTCCTAGAAATCCGAGTGGATTCCACTTCCTCTAACAGGGTGTCCTCTACCATGACAATGGGTCGTCGAATTTCGTTAACTTTTTGACGGAGACAAAAACTTATATAGTTCGTTTTTGTATTATTTGTTTCAAGATTTAAGTTCGAGAAAAACTGAATACAAGAATTTAGTACAACAAAAGTTTCTATTTCCCAGAGCGGTATTTGATTTTGCTCTGACGCAGAGAGTCGTGTCATCCGCATATTGGACTATCTTTTCCATTCTGAATTGATAGTCCAAGATCGTTTCACATAAACTAAGAACAGTACAGGTCTTAAGGATAGATCCCTGGGGGACCCCCTGATTTAGAGGAACTCTCTGTGACTGAACATTGGAAATTTCTATAAACTGATATCTGTCACTGAGATACGATTTTCAACCACTTCAGTGGCAGACCGCGTACCCCATACGATTCCAGTTTTCGCAAAAGAGTAGCATGGTGAACACAATCAAAGGCCTTTGAAAGATCGAGAAATACACCAATTGTGTGCTCCCGACCCTCAAAACCCTTCACGATCGCATCCACAAGGCTTGTGGTAGCATCAATTGTTGACATGTTTTTTTCGAAATCCAAATTGGCTTGAAGACTAAATGTCAAACCTAATTGAGGAAATCAATGAGTCTTGCAAGAAAAAGTTTTTCAAATACTTTACCTTAAAACTGGCAGAATTGAAATGGGACGAATAGTTGCTTGCGAGGCTAGGATCGTCCTTCTTGAAAACTGGAATCACTTTGGCTGTTTTTAGCTGGGCTGGAAACACTCCTATTTCAAAGGACATGTTAACCAGTCTTGTCAGTGGTTTCAAAATGTAGTTTAGGTAACGTTTGATTAGCCACACTGACATGCCATTGATTGTCACATGATTTTGTTGTGTTGAATCCCCCGTAATCACCCCGCCACCTCGTCCTCGCTAACAGGAGAAAGCACCATGGACGATACCGGTCTCCTTATAGGTTCCAAACTAGACGACTGCCGCTCAAAGGCAGGTTCGGCACCGCGGGTTGCAAAAAAATTACTAAACTCCCTGGCCACTTCTTCAGGGGTCTGTTAAAAGTTCATCCCCAAATTTAATTTTTATTGGTTTTGAAAATTTTGAAAAATCTTGTTTTAAATTTGAGTTAATAATTTCCCATGCTACTTTCGATATTTTATCTGCTCTCATTCAGTCTAACTTTCAATGTCATATGCTTTAGCTGCTTTTATGACTTTCCTGTAAAATTCTCTTATAGCTTTTGAAAAAGGTTTTAAACCGCTCATCTTGAGACTCCCTAAATATGGAGTAGTAAAACTTTAATTTTTCTCTTGATTTGAGATATGCCCTTTGTAACCCATTGATTTTTTTGAAATGGTATTTTATCCTTGAACATTTGGAATGGGCAAGTGGCATCAAGATGTGTGGTTATGCAATAACTAAATGCGTTGAATGCCTCATTTGGGGATTTTAAATTGTTTAAGAAAGTCCAGGATTCTTTTAAAGAGACTGACAGAGACGATCAACATTTCTGGGATGTAGAGACCGTCTGAGTTTTTTTAGTTTGGTGTTCGGGTTCCGGCCTCACTCCAAGGATGGTAACCTCCTGCGCAAAATGGTCAGCGATGGCGGTGTCCAATACAGAGACCACAGCAGTTGAAATGTTTGTGATGACATTGTCAATGGCTGTGCTCGATGTAGCGGTCACTCTAGTGGGCAAGTTCACAGCCCACTCCAAACCGAATGAATTCAACACGTCTCGAAGTCGCTGGGTCATGTGGTTGGTGTGGTCTAAGACATTGATATTGAAATCGCCAATTATAATGAAATGCTTGGACTTCAGTTGAAAAAAAGACAAAAGTGATTCGAGTTTCTCAACAAATGTATCGGTGCAGCCTCTGGGGGATCTGTACAGTCAGACTATGTTTAGCCTTTTCAGAGGATTTTAGGGAAACACTTATGCCACTAATTTCAAAGTCCAATTCAGAACTATAGTTTGCATTTAAAAGGCTCAAACTTTAAATAATTTTTTACAAAAATTGCCACACCTCCCCCTTTGAAAAGACTGCGATTAAAAAGTTTGCCAATTGATAATTGTTTAATTTTAAATTGAGAAATTGAATTAATGTAGAAACTTTGCTCTGTAACAACAAAAACATCAGGATTAAATTCCTCGCATAGCAGTGACTCACTTTGTCGTTGCGATCTGGGCATTTTGATGTACCACAGAAAGCTTATTTAAATTAAATTTAGGGTTTGTTAGTTTTGCACGATGCCAATTTTTATTGTGGTTGGACCGTGTCTAAGAAGGGATTCCGATCTTCTGCGATGAAATAATGCGGAGGCAGTCGTTATCTCCAAATAGCAGCTTGTATAGGAGGCATAGGTATTTGACTCATTTCTAATGGATATAATCTTATATATGACAAAATGGGTTGGTATGCTTATACATTGAAAATTGTTTCTGAAATCTGGATTATAGTAAAACCACAAAAAATAACAAAGTTATTGACTTAATGGACAATAGATGTTTGATATACATTACGAATTATTTTTAGACACGATTGTTAATGGAAGGTAAAATCAACCGTTTATAACAAATTATTTTTTGTATGAAAATTATATAAACTATATAATTTTTTATATGGTGTGTGTTTATAAATAATTAATGTTGTAATATTGATATCATCATGTTTTGTGCCATGATTTTAACATTTTCTCTACTTCTTAATTAATTTTAAGACATAGCATCCAATTTTATTTTGATAATACTTTTTTATTGAAATTTTACAGCTTATTTTTCTAAAAATACAAATAAATTCTAGCCACTTGAATATAATTTGGATCAAAGGTAAAACAAACTCATAAACAAAAGAAATTATTTGCTATAACTTTGATAGGGTCAGATATGACTAAACTATTTGATGGAGACTTATGTAATTACTTTAGAGACATTAGTAATGCAATATTGTTAATCAAGTCTCATTTTGGAATAACCAGCAATCCTCAAAATTTAAAAAATAATAAATATATTGTAATAACAAATTTGTTTAAATGTTAGATAGATCAAAATAGAACTATTAATAAATTGAGATTTTCGCATTGATTCTAGTAAAATAGTAATTTAAAATCAGAGAACAGAGATGTTAACGAGGTTAACGAGGTTAATACAGTCCTTATTAAAGTTATTTGAACAGGGGATTTACTTTTGTTAATAAGACGTATCAAATATATAAGATGCACAAATTTTAGGTCTATTTAAGATCTGTTATTTTCAGTTTCAGAACCATATAATCTGAGAATTCAAAATATTATACAAATAACACGTAAACAATAACTTTATACTTTGTGGAAAAATTGGTCTGTTATATATGTAATACTATTCTGATAAATCCACCATAGAGTACAGTATCACGTAACGTTCCGAAGAGCGGTAATGTGTTTAGGAATGGTCAGTGCGTCCTTTGCATGGTCGCTGGACTGCATTCTGATTCACTGCCCCACAATGATCTCTGCTCCGGTTTTTATCATTATAATCCCCCATACGCTGTATTATATTACAAAGTATTTGCTTCCTTACTGTAACATTTTTGAAAACGTTGTCAAATTGTCTTTACCATTAGCAGTAGAAAATATTAAGCTTCTGTTTGTATACAAATAAAGGAACAATTTTCTATTAGGAATGTTATTCTGATAAACTGATTACACAATTTTAAAGAAGTATTGCATTTTATTATTTAATAAATTATGATATAACGTATTAAATTATTCTATTAAATATTACTTTGAGTAAATATCTAGATTAATCTTTTTTATACTTAGTAACAGGCTCCCAGACAATAAAACATATATTTAAAAAGTGATAAATATAATTTTGGCCCTCACTTTAGCTTAAATTGTTGTAGTGGATATAAAGTTTGAAGAATTTATTTCTCATACAATTATCAATTTTATAAATATACGAGACAAAAAACTTTCAGCAATATGCTTTTTAATTAAACATATTATAACCAAAATTGAAATAGATAATTCAACTCAATATTCGTGACGTTTGTTATCATAATTTCTTTTATTTTATGTAGTTTAAATTTTTCAAAACGAAAATGTTATCCACGTTAGAAGATGTAGAACCCGAAAAACATTTTCTGGATTTAAAAAACTTAAAATTCTTCGTTTACCTATTTGGCTAGAGAACGATTGGTAGGCCTAACAGCTTAGGCTTATTATCCTTAGGTTTGTAGGTTCCAAAGAGAGAAATTAGGTTTTAATTTAAGACTAAAGTAACTACTTAAAATTCCTTAGTACTTCCACGTATATTACTCAGCAGGAATATATTGACGTGCATTGGTTAACATTATATGGAACATACTCTTCTTTTCTATAAAACCAATAAACACTATATCCATTCCAAGCATTAAAAGTCCATTTTAAAATATATAAACTCAGGAGGAAACTTATATTACACATTTGTGTTCAGAAGGATATATATGAAACATAAAGAAAACAGTACAACAAGACATTTATTTTTAGCTCTGCCTGATGGACTTGAGCAAAATAAAATAAACAAAGAAAAACAACTGTCGTGGTCTTTTCCTGGGATGAAGTATTTTCGTTACATATTGGTGAATAATGGTTTTTTTTGTTTTAATTCTGAAATATTTTAAAAACTGGGCATATTTGCTGTGACTAACATAGGTAGAACCTTTTCATTTCGGCGATATAGTATATATTAACATACTTGTATTTCATTTTTTAAAATGCTATTAATTACTTATCGGATTTAATTTGCCGAATAACTTTTAAATAACTTAACTACCTAAAATTTTGCATTGTTATACTTATTCGTTGTTAATTTTGCACCAAGGTGGTTCAATGATTATGCCCCAAGAAATTGTTAGCAGGACATATCCTTTATCAGAAAATGGGAGGATTCGTGATTCTAATAGCTTATATCATCTTTAAATTTGCAACTTCAAATATGTTAATATCATGTAAAAAA
>NW_025778655.1:0-69576 GCF_021130785.1 Homalodisca vitripennis
CAAGAAAAAATAACTAAAATTTTTTTTTCTTGCCAGCTTTATAATGGGTCCTTGTTTCCCTTGATAGTAAATTTTCTTCATTAAATATCTGCAATATTTAGTAACATGGGTTCATAAAATTCCGTCAGCAAAAAAATATTAAATTAATACTTTGTTTTTGTAATGTTTTACGTTATTTATAATTTATTTTACATTGGGTTAAAAGCAAACATTGACGAATTTTAATTTGAACCGTTTAATACGTAAAAATTTTCAATGTAAAAACTGTAGTTTATACATACGTATTATATTATAAACAAACCCTTTTATATATTCCATGATAATAGAATCCTATTTTGCATTTACTTTATAGGTGCGCATGGTGGTTGGTATATCCCATTTTTGTATCAACACAGACCCTATACTAAAATTTCTGGCATGTTACGGACTTTCTTAGAGGTTATCCTCTTTCTTGGTCACCCATTTTTTTATTTCTTTCTTGTTTCGATTTTAATTACATGTCATGCCTTACAAGTTTAGGCGACAATTGGTAGTTGACAATTTCAGTAGATGTTGACGAAAAGGCAGTGATGTTTCAAGCAAAAGGTTTAAAAAGAATAAAAGTTTTCTCTGACTTTGTGAACTTCCTCAAGTGCATAATTACTATTGATGAAATGAGCTGATAATGTCAAATAAATCGCCATATTAGACAGGGCTAAAACAGTTCTTGTTTGAAAAAACTCATTAAGTTTTGACGTGTTTCATTAACTTTCAGGTATGTAGCTTGTTTGGCAATTACTTTTCTTGCTAAGCAGTTTTCATTAGACGGTGTTTTGAACCGCTTTACTATACGCTTTAATAAAGTAAACATCAATCTAACAACGATAGAAAGTTTGGTAGTTCCTGGGATAGCAATCTTTAAATAAACTATTATAACCAGGTTTTTCTTTTGAGAGACAATTATATAAATTTGTTTATATAGAACGATTTTATTGAGTTCCTCCTGGCTTTTAGGCCCGAATGTCAAATTGAGCAATATTTTACTGAATATTAGGTTAACATCAGGCACGAGAATTTTAGTTTGTTGACCTGCAAAAAGCCCCATCAGACTATCAAACATTCTGTTTTCCTATATCTGCAGAACAGGAATAGGCAGACCCTTTTGGGTCCCCACTGTGTTTGAAAATTAAATTTAAAACCCATTTGGATTTCTTTTTAAAATTGTGAGGTTTTTAAAAAGGTTGTTGAAAATTTACCGTGATATTTACATGTCCCACTCCACATTTGTTCACATCTTAACAACATTTAACAATTCGACAACTATTTAATTCCGATACCATTGACCAAATGCAGCTATTTAAGAATTTTTTGTCTGACTCCTTGTGGAACCGTCACCCAAAGGGATTTATCCGATCAAGTAATTGTTGGGCAGATGTGGTGACTTTACTATCACCAGTAAGCACGTGTTTACACTATGGTATTTTTTTTAATTTGTGCATTTAAAAAATTAAAAAAGATGTTCTAGACTTGATGGTCACCCTTGTATTATAAATACGTGTTTAAATTATTATTAACTCACTATGCTGAGTACCTCTTTTTGTATGATTTTGTGTAGATAGTACTTCATTTTAAACCATGTAAATTAATTAGTAAAATGATATTGTAGTCCATTGGTTAACTTGCTTTTCCACTGTAAGTAGTGCTAATATGTTTACTTGAGATTTTTTAAAAACACTGCAGAAATAAATTGTATCGTGCACCATCCAAATGTTACAATTTGCAAACTAATTATCTGGTATGCCTATGATTAATTACTAACAATATTTTTTTTTAGAAAAATAGGGGTTATTTTAAGAACAATGAAGCAAGCAAATAAAATATTTAAAACTACTAAAAATATTAAGGTATTTTAGAAAATAAATTTGTAATTGTCATCAATAACTCTAATTGTTATTTTTGGTTTTCCCAAAGACGCAACTAACTATCACTGTAATTTTTAATTTTAAGTTATCTGAACTAGTTAAAACATATAAAGTTAATATGCTTTACATTAATATTAAACACATAATATTATACAATCATAAAAAACTGTTATTTAGGATAGATTTTATGATTTTATAATAACAATTATATAAAATATGTGGGCTTAAACTTATAGGCACTTTAAACTGTAGATAACAAAATTTTAAAATATACAGTTTAAACCCAAAACTTCTTTAAAAAAGTAACTCGTGTAAATGAATTTGTTGGAGGATTTGGCATCAAACCGTCCCTTTCTATAATCATAGAATACAATAGAATAACTTATTTTTCCAATACTTATACACTTAAAATACGAAAGATTCACTATTGTAGACTTAACTCCTCATTGCTGCTTTAAAACAATGCTGTAAACAATGATAGTTTCGTTTTCCTGCCACGTTAAACTGAAGAAATCTAAACTTACATTTCCTCTTTTTTCTGGCATCGCGTTAGACCTTACAGCTTGTTAGGCCAACAAAATATATTACTAATTTTCGCATACACTTTATATATATAAACTACAGTCGGGTGAGCAACGCAAACCCTGCTGTCCCCATCACTTTTCCACCATTTTTTTTCTTCAGTATAAAAATCGTTAGCATCTTGTAGAAGGAGAAATTACCGAAAGATATTAAGCCTAATAGTGAAATATCTGAGTAGATCTTGTATTGGTCTCTTACATCTTAATATACAAAACAAGAAAACTGAAAACCTAAAACTAATTATTTAACTGCATGTGCACTGATGTAATAACGTTTCTTCCAACTATATGATTTCTATTACGTAAGGAAAAACATGTACAAGGCAATTTTTATTATAAGTAATTAAAATCCATTAGTTGAATAATAAATGGTTTGTTATCCGAAATAGGATTTGAAACGTTTATAACTGTTTCTTGGGTGCCATAAAATCTCGCGAGCTACCAGCACAATAAATTATAAATCTGATTGGATTGGTGAAAATACGTTATTATGAAAAATTCGATAAACATCGAACTCACACATAAATGTATAGAGGCAATAAAACCCAAATTGTGTTGCAATATACATGTAGTTACTGTTTAAATTAAAAAAATGTGAAATCTGTTTATAAAATTACTCTAATTGTGCGTAAGTGGTTTACTTATTTATTATCCAGTAATATTTGTCTGAAGTGATTAAATATGTATGATATGATAAGGTCATTTTAATATATATTTTTTATATCATTTATACAACAACATCTATAACTAATTACAATGAAATAAAAAATAACGAAATATTAGCGAACTGTATAGTGTAATAAGCTTGTTAACATATGGAATTTGCTATCTTCAGCCAAGGTAAGTAAGTTGTTTATAGAAGATATTCTTTAATATTAAATACCAGTTAAGTAATGAATTATGCTTAATTCATTATAAATTTTAACGTGTAATAACACAGCGTGTAGTAATAAATATAGGCTTAAATTTATATTAGGCGTAACATTTCTTTTATTAAATATAATTTTTATTTACCAAGTAGTAAAAATTTTGTTTTGTTACTAATGACATATACTTTAGACTGATTAGTCTTTTTTTAAAACGTAGAACTATACTCTATAAAATTTGTGTCTCTAGGACGTGTAAGGTTTTTATTAATTTTTAAATTAGTTAAAACATTTTTCTTAATGTTTCAAAAAAAGTTATTTCAATAACTGCTTTTGAATCACCAATTCATCATTTCAAAAAATACGATAAAAATACGAATAAAGGATTATAATACCTCTTGTCCAGAAGTGGTCTATTCCAGTGTGTAAATAGTAATATACTTAAAAGTGCATTACACAGCGTGTTCTATCTCATTCAACAGTAATGGTTTGATGCAGAAGTTTTCCTTGTATAATAATCTGTTGATATTGAATAATATTCCTAGTAACGTAATTGCAAATGGTGGATGTTGCATAAACGATGTAAAATAGTAAACTACAAAAATTATGGTTCTATTTACATCATTGTTCATAGAAATCATTTACGTAGAAAATCACATTTCATTTTACTTTGATAGCAAATATACAGCCGAGTATAAATCACTTCTGCGGTTTTAATGGTCCTGTCTATAATATATATATATAGTATATATATATATATAGATACTATATATATATATATAATATATATATATATATATAAGTAGATATGAATGTAAGGGTTCTAGACCACTTTTTGGACAGACAGAAAATCAAGCGGAGAAATACAGTTTTTAAAAGGACAATAAACGAATCTGTAAATCAAAAAACGTAAGGGGTTTTCTAGACCACTTTTGGGACAGTCAGAAAATCAAATGTAAAAAACTTGTCCATTGAACCATAAACAAATCTAAGAAACCACGAATGGAAAAATAACCGAATCTATAGCTGTTTTACTGTTCATTGTAGGCTTCTAATTTCTTAAGCTGTTTTAATGAAAAAATCCAGAAATCTTCGAAATCTTTATTCCACGAAGTTAATGTAACACAGTCTTTATCTTTAATAGTCCTTTTTTCCAGTAACAACCAAGTGTAATTTTTCATTTTTGTTCAATTCTTTTAATCTTTTTTTCATCCAAAACAGTCAAAAATCTATGTTTGGCAAGTGGTAACTTTACAATCTTTCTCCAACTCGGCAATTATTGTAAACCCGAATTTTTTATCTTTCATTTATCCAATGTCACAATTTATATACTTTCTTAATTTCTTCTAAATCAATCATTTCTTTATATCTTTTAACTTTAAATCACAAACCTCATTTAATTCCTTTAGTAAGCTCCATTTACATAAGAAAAAAATATTGAAAAAATAGTATTATAGAAATAAATACCTCCTACAAACCAATATAGTACTATTTTGTTCCTATAATAATCTATAACTATTTTATCAATAATTTTAAGTCCTTAGTTTACAGATTTTTCTATAATACAAAAGAATCCATCACGTTTTCACCAGAAATTGTGCTGATTTCTGTCAAATTCAAGTAAAAATCATTACTTTTTCAAATTCTAAAAATATTGAAAAAATAGTATTATAGAAATTTTAAAATTACCTACCTCCTGCAAACCAGATATAGTAAAAATCGCTAGTTAAAATTTTTGCTCTTTAAATATGGAGCGCGAAAAAGAATAGAGTGCCCATACTGCAAAAAAGACATTTTCGAACATCACTATACTCGACATTACAATTCGAAAATCATCTAAAAACACAAAGAAATTTATAATAAAGAATTAAATTATTTGAAGACTTGGGCTAAAGAAAATCAATTGCCGATCACCAAAACATGTATAATAATATAAAAATTGCGTGAAACTAAAGAAAAATTTCAAAGTTGAAAAGAAAAATCTCAATCTATTTAAAGATGAACAAAATTCAATCTCAATCGCTGAGAAATTGTCCATTGAAACAAACGATTAAAACTAAGTCTGAAATGATCGAAGAAATTGAACAAAAACGCCTTATGAGAAACCAGAAAATATCATTGATGTCGAAGTTTTATCCTCTATCCATGGTCTTTTCAAGCAATACATTTATAACGAATTTAAAATGAAAATTTCATGTCAATTTACAAATATCCTTTTTTTGTTTCTAATTTTGCGTCCAGAAATTAAAGGTTTTAAATCGAAAAAATTTCAGAAACCGTTAAAAATATGAAGGGCTATCTCTCTTTAGAATGCGAATACGAAACGTACTTTAGTGAACGGTGAAACACAAACTTGTTCCAATGTACTTTACTATAAAAGCAGACGAAATCTTCGAACATAAACGACTTTATTACTAAGCAATTTAATAAATTAACACATCGAGAAACAAACGAATCATCCAAATAAAGGTTCTGGGATGGACATTAAAAACGCTGTAAAAAACAACTGATTTTGAGCCTTAATAACAACGAATTTATGAACGCAGGATCATATATCGTTTACCAAAGAAAATCAAAGATAAGAAAGCTTGTATAAATTATCAAAAATAAAGATGATTAATTGCTTTATTTATTCTATCCGATGTGCTATTAAAATACCCCAAAACTCATGTAGACAAGCAAAACAATATGAAAAATTTGTAATGACGAGATATTTTCTGGGTTCGACTATCCTATGTCTTTAAAAGATATACAATTATTTGAAAAAACGAAGCAGTAAAGCAAAGTAAGATTATCCGAAAATGTCTGTAAATGTCTATAGTTTTGATGAAAAAACTCAATATTGTTCGTTGCAAATTTCAGAAATTTATGATGCCGAGTTAGAAATCGATTTATTGTATGTTAAACAAGATGACAAATCTCATTATGTTTTGATAAACAGATATTTAAACAAACTTGTATTTTCTCAGTTATCTAAGTGTAAAAAATAAAAAATTTCTATGCAGAAGATGTTTAGAGCCATTTCTAACAAATCTGGAGATTTAACAGATCATTTAGAAATTTGCAAGCAACACGAAGTTTGTGAAGCCAAATTATGCCGTTTCCCCGTCAAAACAACATCATTTACTAATTTATATCAAAAGAAATTATTCTCATCCTTACGTTATTTATATGGATTTTGAAAGCATATTAGAGAAGATTCCCACATGCAAAAACAATCCGCAAAAATCGATCACAACCAAGATTCAGAAGCACATTCCATATGGTTTTTTACTCTATAACTTTTACATAGTGTCTAATGTGACCAATCGTATGTACAAGCCGATATGTTAACGAGCAAAAAATGAAGAAGATTTGCCAAATGTTCCTGCAAAATTGTTTGAAGAACTTAATAAATTATCGAAATACATAGCTAAAAAGTATAATTCTAAGAATAAAAAATACCTATGAAATTGAACTGAAGAAGAAAAATTGCATATCAAACAATTACAAATCTTTGCCATATTTGTGAATGTGAGGGTTTTGATAATCAAACAAGAAAAAAATGTACGAGATTCATTGTCATTTAACAGGTAAATTTAGATTTCAGCTCATTTATCTTGTAAATTGAATCTCAAATTTTCCTCAAAATATTTCCCGTTTTCTGCCACAATATGTCCATCGTTACGATACTCCATTTGTACATAAAAGAGGTTGGCAAAACAAGTATGGTAATGTTGATTTGATCGCAAACACAGATGAAAATATATAAATTATTCTGTAAAATTCTGGATATGGATATGAGTTTGAAGATGATAAACACAAAAGTTCATCAAGTTTTCTTTCGTAACACCACGTTCAGATTTATGGCCATCGTCTATTGAAAAGTTAGCTAAAAATCCTAAAGAGAGAAGACTTCAAACATACAAATCATTTTATACAAGATGGTCTGAACGCCAATTCTAGATAGACAACCCCAAAATGATGAAAAAGAAATCTTTAAAATTCTATCTGGAAAAGGAATATTTTCCCTATGAATTTATCGATAGTATTGAAAAACTTGATTACACAGGAAGAATTGAGAATTCAAGATTTCTATTCACTTTTGACAGACGAAGCATATCTGAGAAAGATTTTTCAACAACTACTTAAATGTAATGAACAAATTAAAAGTAAAAAATCTAGGAAATTACTCCGATCTCTATTAACATTCAAGATGTTCTATTGCTCGCTGATATCTTTTGAAAATTTTAGGAATATTTGTTTGAATTGCTATAAACTTGATCCAGCACACTATCAAACAGCTCCCAGTCTTGCATGGGATGCTATGTTAAAAATAACGAATATAGAATTACAATTAATTAGTGATTATAATATGTATTTGATGATCGAAAAAGGGTTATTCGCGGAGGCATTTCATTCAATGTATTAAACGATATGTGAAAGCAAATAACAAATATTTAAAAAGATTTTGATAAGACAAGCCCGAAAACTATTTGTTGTTACGTCGATGCTAATAACCTTTTATGGGTATTGGCCTAATGCAAAATTTACCATATAACGAAATCCAAGTGGATGGATCCAAAAACTTACACACACTGCAGAATGGAAAGAAAACAATTTTGGAACTCACTGGCGAGCGAAGATTATGGCTTATATTCTCGAAGTCGATCTAGAATATCTGAAGAATTTACATGAAAATCATAAAGATTTGCCTCTTGCTCCAGAACATTATAACAACAAACTTTGCACAACTCTAACTGGATAAAACTGAAATAGTGTTGTTCATATCCGAGAAAAGTTGCAAATTCTATCTGGGAACAAGGAATGGTGTTAAAAACATGTGAAATAGAGTTATTGCATTCGGATTAGAAGCCTTTTATGAAAGAGTACATTGATTTTAATACTAATATGAGACCAAAGCTACAAGTGACTTTGAGAATGATTTTTATAAGCTGATGACAACTCAGTTTTTGGAAAAAAAGTATGGAAAATGTGCGAAATAGATGCGATATTAGACTAGGAAATGAAGAATTTTCAATGAAACAAGCTAAGAACACAAATTTCAAATGCTTTAAACATCTTTGACGACAACTGTATAGCGAGTCACATGTACACACAAAAGGTTAAATTTAACAAACCGATTTACATAGGATTTTCAGTTCTCGACCTCCGTTCAAATTTGCTAATGTACGAGTTTTATTACAACAAATTAAGAAGTTTGATCCAGATTTGAATCTGTGTTACATGGGATACAGACAGTTATTTTCCTAGAATTGAAACGAGATCCTGTTTAAAAAATTATTAAAGAAAATATAGAGACGTTGATACGAGCGAATTATCCAAAAGATCATGAATGTTTCACTACTAAAAATAAGAAGGTAATAGGGAAATTCAAAGACGAACTAAATAGCGAGGTTAATTAGAAGAATTTTGTGGTTTAAGATCAACAAGATGTACTCGTACAAATATCTAGACAAAAATCCAGTTAGGTGTAAATAATTAAGAGGAGCGTTTGTAAAATAAAACACCATAAATATCGAAAACTTGAAGAGATGTTTGTTCGAAGATAAAGAAGAATTTAGGGAGATGACTGTAAATAAAAAGCTATAAACATGAATTGTACACAGTTACCATAAACAAGCTGGCACTGAACGCTAAAGATGATAAAGAGAATCGTTCTAGAAAATAAGATCGATACAGTACCTTATGGCCTATAAAAATGAAGCAAATCTGATATATTAGATGAGTTAAATAAACTTGGAAACTTTTGACATGTAAATGGAAGATGATTTGATTCACTGCCTGCCACAAATGCAAGAAAAACAACGAAAAATTATAGATTCTAAAATCGTTCCAACTCAAAACGGTTTGTATATGAAGTGCAGCAAAATGTTCAAAATGTAAGACAAATAAGAGTAAAATTTATTAAAGAATCCAAATGAAAAACAATAAAAGAAAGAATCTAAGAATAAGGAAGAAATCGAGATTGAAGCTAGAGAAATTCATGCACCAGTACGAAAGAAAGTTTAAAAAGAGAAAAATTATAACATTAGGAATTGACGATTTATGGGGCAGCAGATTTAGTTATAATGTCTAACTATTCAGATCAAAATGATGGATTTAAGTATATGTTAAATGTTATTGAATACTCTTCTCAAAATATGCTTGGTCAAGAGCTATCAAAAGAAAAAACGGCAAAGGATATTTTCAAAAGCTTTCGAAGATATAGTAAAAGATGCCATAAGGATCCCAATCTCACAAACCTCCTAACCTACTTCATACAGATAAGGGTTTAGAGTATAAAAAATAAAGAATTTAACGAAGTTTTTTGAGGAAATACAAACATTAGATTATCATACTGAAAACGAAGAGAAATCAAGTATCGTAGAGAGATATAACAGAACTCAAAATGAGAGAATGAAAGTTCTTTTTGAGGTTAATAAAAACTTTAAATGGATCGATATTCTTCAAAAAATCGTAAACAATTATAACGATACAGTTCACGAGCACAATCAAAATGAAGCCCAAAGACGTAGGTAAGGATGCATGAAAGGAGTTATTAGAGACAGTTTTTCGAGTATGTTCCCACTGAAATTCAACACACAAAACTAAATTTAAAGTCAAAGATCATGTAAGAATTGTTAGTAAAAAACAAACATTTTCGAACAAAATATAGAACAATTGGTCAAGAGAAAATCTTGTGATTTATTAAATCAAAATTAATAACACAGATCCTGTAAAAGGATTAAATAATGAAGAAATAACCGGAAAGTTTTTATGAATATGATTGAGAAGTCAAAGATTTTTTCTATATAAAATGGAGTCTCAAAAAGAAAATTGTAATAAAGTGTCAGGTAATTTAAGATTTTGAAGAATTTCATAAAAGATAAAGCTTAGAAAAGATGGATGTATACTATTATTGTAAAGGATTGTCGAAAAAATTATGCAAGAGAATTATACGATAAAAATGGAAAAAAAATTATAACTTTGAAAGAGAAAGAGTGTCACATTTGTAAAGAAATTAAGAATATTTCTGAATTTTTACAATCGACATTATAGTAAAGATCGAAAGAAAGCTTATTGTAAGGCTTTGTGAAAAAATATATAGAAAAGAATTATAATGATAAAATGGAAAAATTAACTTTAGAAAGAGAAAGAATGCACACGCTGTAAAATAGTTGTAAGAATATTTTCTGAATTTAACAATTGACATTATAGTAAAGATAAAAAACAAGCATATTGTAAAGAATGTATTAGAGAAATCTTTGCTGGACCAGTTCATTGCGTATGCGGAAGGGGAAATTCTATAGTCTTAAAAGACATTTACAAACAAAATATCATAATTCGAGAGTTTACAACATTTTCATCGTGTAATTTAGATATTCTATAAATCAGTCGAGATTCTGCCATATTTGTAGTAAAAATGATTTCCGTTGTATAAAATATTCAAAGATTCTTTCATTGGTTATAACAGATTGAGATAGAATTTGGTTCGTCATCAATGAACAAAATCTCTAATTCAGGATAATTTATTTTTAGATGTTTTAATCTTTTCGGTATTTCTCGTTTTCTGAGCTCTGATAACGTAATAAGGCCATTCCCACATGTGATTCTTCTTAACTAACACAAAACATGGTGTTTTTTTCTTATCAAAATCTTTACATACCATATCTCTCTTCATTAATTCCATTCATCCGCGAATTCTTGATTCTCTATTTTTCAATGATTTCATTTCATCTTTAATTTGTAACTGTTTTATTCCATCTTTTAACTGCTTATTTTCGTTTTTGAGTTTATACTCACCATATTTTCTAATGGAAGGTAATACTTCTTTCGTAACCCCAATTTTTAAACAATTTCGCTTCTCTGGTTTATATGCGATCTCAAAATTAAAGAAATAAAGTCCAGATTCATTAACGAAAACAGTGTTATTTTGGAAGTTGGAAGGTAAGCTATTTTAATAGCCCCCCTTATATTTAGATTAAAATAGAAGTTTTTATCATCTTCGTCAACGTTTATTCTGATCGTTTTGCATAGTATTTTCATATTCTAGAATTTTTTTGCTACGTCTTTAGCCCTTAAACCAGATCACATTTGTTTTCGTCAACAATCGTAAAGATATGTTTGTTTATTGAAATATAAGTTTGATTTATTGAGTAGAGGTCTACAACTGACTCCATTTAGATAGAAAAGAAATTTTAACTAGTAATTTTTATTTTGAGAATAAAGGCCAGAATTCATTGATAAAAACAGATGTCAGGATGTAATTTTTGTAAGAGTCGCGATTCGAATCCCTTGTCAGAATCTATGTGTTTCAAAGCTTTTTTTGTATTTTTCTTTAACATTGTCTTTATTCGTATTTTTTGTGAATATTTGTGAGGTGGCCCTAAGGGCTACCTTATCTTTTAGATAAAAGTATTGGGTATTTATCATCATTATCAACTTCGTTTTGAAAGTTTGAAGGTAAGAACGATTCGTTCCCCCTTGATTCATCATTCTTTCGACAATCTTAATATATATTGTTGTTTTACTCTCATTATTTATTAAATTTCCCTCAGAGTCTTGAATAGTCAGAACGATTTTTTGAATTCTTTTAATATTTTTTCTAATTGGAATATAATCGATTTCATTTGGTTTTTCAACTGATTTTTGATCCATAAGCAACATTTGGGAAAAAAGTGTACAAAATTTCAGATTCTTTGTGTAAATGTTCGGTATGATTTTCAAAACTAGGTTCAACGAGATTGCAGTGCACTTCAATTACGTCGAACGGTCTAAATTTTTGGCGTTTTATTTCCTAAATATACCTGATTTGGCTCAATAGTTTCTTGAACAAACCCTAACAATTCTACAATAATTGCTGAAAACATTATTCTTACTGGTGATTTTTATTTGAATTTTATTAGAGAGATAATTTTTTTTGCATTTCAAACTTGTTTTCGTCAAAGTGTAAAAGATTTATCTGATTGTTTGAAAATGTTTTCAGATAATTTTTAAGGGAATTTTTTTATTTGATCGAAAGTATAATATCCTTTTGTTTAAACCATAATAATTTTGTTATGTTCTTCTCACTAAATCCTATACAATAAAGGAGAACTTTCACTAATATTTATTACAAAATTGTCAGAAATAAAAAACCGCTTAAACCGATAAAATAAATTTGATTCTTCCTCTAAGTGTAAGGGATGTGTTCCAAGTTTAAAACTAAATTTAGAGCTTTCTGAAGTCAACTTGAACAGCTTCATTTTAGCTATATTAAATGGAGAAATTTTTTAAAGCAAAAAGATCAGATAAAACTTCAAACGTTTGAAGAAAATAAGAAAGATCAACCAATCAGATTGTTAATTGTTGGTTCAAGTGGAGGTGGAAAAACAACTTTATTATTGAAATTTTATCTACAATAGGTTGATTCCTTATTCCAATTTGTATGTTTTTAGTAAATCTTTAGAACAAGACGTATACAAAAAATTACAACAAAGATTTGAAAATATTGAGAAAAACTTAAAACAAAAAAATATCACATTTTTATAATGCTTCCGAGGACATAGTTTCCATTAAGCGAGTGTAAACCCAATTCGTTAATCGTTTTTGATGATTGTATTTTGGAAAATCAGGACGTTATTAAGGAATATTTCGTAATGTCTCGTCACAAAAACATATCTTGTATCTATCTTTCCCAATGCTTTTCAAAGGTTGATAAACAAGTTATAAGAAATAATCTGAATATGTTGTGTATTTTTTAGCAAGATGATCACTATTCGAGAATAGATTTATAAACAATTATGTGGGATCTGATATGAGTTTTAACCAATTTAATGAGCTGTGTGATAAAATTATGGAAGGAAGACTAAACTATTTTTAACTATTAATCTAACTTTTGAAGCCTAAAAATGGTAAATATTTGAATAAATTTTCTAATATAAATGCTGCTCAGTGGTCTGGCAAATCTACTTGATAAAATATTTGTTACAATTATTTTTACATTATCTTTACTTTTTATTTACATTATGAAAACAACTGAAAAACGGTAAATCTGTTTCACTTTTTACGTTCCACGTTCACAGTTTTTACGTTCCACGTTCACGTTTTTACGTTCCACGGTTCACGTTTTACGTTCCACGTTTCGTGTTCCACGTTTCAAAATTTTCCTAAATAAATGGT
Organism: Homalodisca vitripennis; assembly: GCF_021130785.1. NCBI lineage: Eukaryota > Metazoa > Arthropoda > Insecta > Hemiptera > Cicadellidae > Homalodisca > Homalodisca vitripennis. The sequence continues at coordinate 13,492 of NW_025778655.1, forward strand.
GAACGTAACTTCTGAAGAAGCGAAAAAACTTGAGCAAATCGAAAAAGAAATTAATCAAAGAATTTAAAGAACAGATTCGAATTGATGAAGAAGAAACAGAAACTTATTCAAAAAATTTAATCAACCTGTAACTTCTGCAATAAAAAATGTTTGAGGGCAAAATTGAAAATGTTTTAAGTGATAATCAAAATTTAATGAATTTGGTTCCAGTTGTACGACAATTTGCCGATATTTCGATTCCAGAATCTGAGTTTGAATTGCCAAAATTACCATCTTCAACAAACCATTTAGACCTCGAATCATTGAAGACTCTACCATAGTTGAACCAATAAGTCCTGGAACAACGGGATATAATAATTGGTGAAATTGGTAAAAAATTCCTTCCTAGAGTAAAAGATGATAAATTTGGTTTGTATTGGGATAAAAAAAAGAAAAGTTTTATGATTGGAAATTTGCCCGTGAATTTTGAACATAATGATATCATTATTAATGAAAAAAACATATGAAGGAACTCAAGGTTTATGGAGATTATTAACAGGACTATGACGCTCCAAAAGATAATTTATATTCTGAAGAAGATTTGAAAAAAGTATACAGAAAATTTTATGGGAATCTGACTCAATTTACAAAAATAATGATCCATCTACTAAGAAGCCTAAGTCAAGTAGAGGTAAAAAAATATATCAATTTTGATTAAACCAATTTGGGAAAAACGAATCGAAGGATCAGGTGTAAGAAAATACAATGATAATAAGATTGAGTACAGATATATCGACGATTTGACAAAAACTCGATGGAATTATTAATTATATTTATGCTCAAGAGAAAGCTGGAAACAACAATTTTTGAACGAAAAGAAAGCGATTAAAAATTTTATTTCGAACAAACTTGATGAATGGATTGAAAAACCTGATGGAATTAAATATTTAAAGCGAGTTTTGCAGCAATAAGTTCATCTATGATTGAAGGTAGCGGACTTTTTGAATGATTTTATCAACAATTTACCCTTTTGAAATACACGTACCAACTTATATCAGTATCTGGGGCCTGGCACAAAACTCGAAAAAAGACTAAAAAGAGGAGATCCTGGTATAAATTAAATTAGATCAAGCTGCTATGGAAACACGATATTTTGTATGCAAAACATAGTGACACAAATTCCAGACATATAGCAGATAAAGTTTTTTGCAAGATAAGGCAATGATAGATTTTTATCAAAAGATGCTAGTTTAGGTGAAAGATTTGTTGCACTTCCAACAGTTGGAGCAATGTTTTTGAAGAGAAAACTAGGAAAATGGGAATTGAAGAGAACTTTAAATTTTAACTATATAAATGGAGTGAACGTAAATTTCAGCAAAAATCAGAAAGAAAAATAAAATCCGCTTTTAAGAAAAAAAATTACCCGTTAGTATTCAATTTTAAAATAGATCAACTAAAAAATGGCGAAGATAAGATATTTTTAACAAATAGACAATACAATAAACTCGAAAAACATAAGAAAAACAATAAAGAACCAGAATAGAATTTTCTTATAATCAGTTTGAAAGAACTTAAAAATTGGTGGACTTTTGAAAGATTTATTAGATTTTGGAGAAAATATTCCAGTTGTTAAAAATGTTGTTCCTTATGTTTCGTAAAGCCGGCTCCAATCGTTAAAAAGAATGTGATTACTATGTTTCGAAACATTTTAAATTGGTTAGATATAAAAGTTGGAAGATGTTACAGGATCTGGATTAGATGAAAAAACTTTGAATTACGATGAAATCAAACATTAAAAAAAAAAATTTTTTAACCCTTAACATTCGGAGAAATTGGAAGAAATCTGCAAAAAATATTAAACATTTTTGAGGAATTTTCATGAGAGTATACATTACCCGAAAAAGTTAAGAAATTGAATGTGGAATTGTGAATTTAGACTCGATTTTGGGAGTGGAACGCATTGGGTTTTGTTATTATAAAAATGATAAGAATGCATGTTATTTTGATTCGTATGGAAGAATTGAGGACAAACCACCTATAGAATTGATCAAATATTTGAAAAAATTCAAGCGTCTGCTACACTACAATGACTCTCAGATTCAAGATTATAAAGATCCCCCCAAATTTGTGGACATTTGTGTGTTTTTTGGTTTTGAATGAACTGAGTAATGGTAAAGATTTTAAAGAAGTTGTTATAACAAATTATTGCTTAATAAATAATGGATTCACAAAATATTTTTGACGTACTTTGGTACAACAAATTATTCAAAATGTCGATAATAGTTTGAATTTTGATAGTTTGGAGAAATGAGTTTGATAACAAGTTAGAAAATTTATTACAAAACCTTCCAGATTCAGATATGTTTGCTGTCGAGATTGAAGATTTATTAAAGCAGAATATGATAACAAAACTTGCAAATTTCATGAGTTCAAATGAAGTTGCTGATAAAATAAAAAACATTGGAAAAAGAAGTTGATGATGGTGTAAAAAAATTATTTACCAATTTAATGTCTCCAATATCGAAAAAGAAGCTGATAAAATTACTGAAGCGATCAAAGTTGAAAAGAATTATGTTAGTTTGGCTAATAAAAAAAGAATTGTCGGTGTTCGACCTGGTATTGACAAACATGATGTTGTTGTTAAAGAACAAATTTTAAAACCTCTAAAATTATCAGAAAACATCGATATTGTTGATTTACATGATCCGAATGTTAAAAATGCCTTAGATTTTTAAAAGGAAAAAGAATTAGCGGTGTGTAGTAAAGGAATTAATCCATTTGATGTTGTTGTAATGATTCAATTAGAAGATCCTATTAAAATGTTTAATGAACTAAAACAAAATTATGAGAATCATAAACAGCATGTTAAAGATTTTACAACAGAAGTCTATGATAAGTTAGAAGCCAGAAATAGAAGATCAGTAGACGATGTCGGTGAAAATTAATGAAAAACTTACTAAATTTTAAAGAGTCTTTTGATAAGTTTAGTTTAGATGCTACGAAAACTTTTGAGAATATTGGTCATAAATTATTGTTGAATACAATGATTCTTATGCTGTCAAATTTCAAAAATTAGAAAAAAAACTTAATAATATGGGGGAAGATCTTACTGAAATAGGTATTCGCGTAGGTTTTATGCATGATAAAAATTTCCTTATATAAATGGCGCTCATATATTGTGTGAGATGTAAAGAAAAAACTGCAACAAATGATATAAAATACTATGCAAACATCAATGGAGTTAAAAGAATTTCGGGAAAATGTGCTGAATGTAACTCAAAAAAGAGTCAAATTTATAAAAACTTGAAATTTTTTCTTAATAAATAGAGATGGCGGGACATTACAGTGCTTTCGATCTTTTTTATCATGCAACACGAAAGAGATTTGAAAAAAGAACATTGGGATGGACATTTCTCAAATAAAATATGAATTATCCGAAAGATATGATGAGATTATACGTAAACAAATTGAATTGGTATAACATTGCTAAATATCAAACTCTGTCCCCAGAGTTCATTCAAGAAAATATACATTATCAATTAAAAAGATCATATGTCTGTTCTTTGTCTCTATCAACACTTGAGTCTAAAGTTTTTGGATGAAAAATAAAGATACAGTTGATTGGAACAATATTATAGATAGCGGTTACTATCCTGTGCAGATTTTAATTGAAATATGTGGCCGAAATTGCAAAATTTAAGGAAGAGAATCCTGAATATGACGAAGTAGATCATTAAAAAATGACTAAAATTTATATCTTTTCTTATAAAACGTACATTAGATCGATGAAAAAATGATATCTTTCTTATACAATGATGTTTAAATTTTTCTCTTATTAAATGGCGGACTACAGAAAATATGCTAGTGATATTGAAAGGGCGGAGTTTAAAAAAATTCTATCCAATTAGTAAAACAACATTTGAATGAACCCGAATAAAAGAACTGAGTTTAATAATTGATTTTGGAGATAACTTTTGCTCGTCTAACTTTCCAGTTTTATATTTCTGGAACTTTAACAAAACAAGATGGTCCAAGCATATCTTGGAACTGATAATGTTAGATTAATCGATAATTTTTTAATACAGTTTTTATTTTCTAAGATTGAAGTAAGAAAACCACAATAAATTGATAGAAGAAGTCGAAAACTGTGGTCAGTTAAGCACTATTAAGGAACTATTTCGTATTCAAAAGTGATGTATTTTCAAAACAGTTTTGAATCAACTTTTAAATTTGGACAATTTGAAGCGGTCGGTTGATTTAGCACATTTCGGCTTAGGATTCTTTGAAAATGTAAATTTTCCAATCTATAAAGGTGGATTTTACATTAGTTTCATAAGAGCTGAAGGACGATGATGTGATTCTGAAGATTGCAACTGGAAATGTTATGCCTGTTGATGGAAAAATAACAATTACAGATTTTTTCATTAGAGTTCCGATGATTGAATTACAAAACCACGAGTAAAATTAGGTTGATTGATGAAATTATAAAATCTCAAAACATCACGTTTAATTTTTCTAGATTGGCAATGTATTGAACAAAAAGGTATTTCCGGAACAACTTATTCGTTCGATATCACAAATATTTATAGAAATATCTTCAATCCCAAGTTCGTTATCATTGGTTTTTCAAACAGATAGACAGAATAATCAAGAAAAAAAAATCCTTCAAAGTTCGATAGTTTGGATGTAAAAAATATCAGAAGTAAAATTGAATGGTTCTTATTATCCAGATGAATTACAAAATTTAAACATTTCCGGTGGTCTTTTCAGAATCATGTATCAGATGTATCAAGATTTAAGAGAAAGTTTACTACAAAAAATATGGAAATGTATTACAACCGCAAAGAATTTATAGCAAATCAGAACCCATTTATGTCATTGATACAACAAGAGAGTTTGACAAATATTTCTAGTTCAAAGAACGATATAATTATCAATATGGGATTTTCAAAATGCCTTTACAAAACGCGATTTTGTTATGTGGTTGTGGTTTCTGAGAAATTTTTAGAGCCTATGACGTGATTAAGAACGATATTAGAGAAATTCAGTAGTTAATGATGTTCATATTGTTCTCTTTCATTCCTTCTAAAACTTCAAAAATATACTCTTTCGCTGATGAAAAATCTCGATTTCTTCCGGAATAATTCTTTGTAATCATAAACAAAATATCCTAAATAGTTGTACAATAGAATGAAATTATTTCTTTTTATCTCGGTAGTTTGAAATATAAACATAAACATTTGCGCTGAAAAATTTTATATCTCGGCAGACTTAGTTCCATAGCTTCCATTTATTCTTTTTGTAAATGGAAGAGTATAATGCCAACTGTTACAAGTGTTATAATAGAGGAAGAAATTATTGATAAAAGATTAGTTTGTAGAGATTGTAATTTAATTTTGTACGAAAGACCTAAGCCTAGAAATTTCGAAATAAATTAACATATTTGAATAACCTGCTTATGAAATTACAATATGGAGACAAGAAGCAAACACATTTTGTTTACAGAATTTAGAAAACAGAATAAAAATTTTTACTTATCTCTTGGAACCGTTGACAAAATTATTTTCCTTTTCAAAGAATACATTAGGTTTGTAGTTTAAAATACACACGTTTATTATGAGAAGATTTTTACCTATAATCTTCACTATTTGGACATTGAATTTGACTACGATTTTAAACCTGAAATCTTTGATGATTTTATAGTACATTTGGAGAAAGTAAATGAAGAACCTCGTGAAAAGAATGCGGTTTTACTCACATTCTCCCGCGGTTTTCTTCTCGAGTGATTGTTAGCAAATTTTCATTATTTCCGTTTATAGATCTTTTATTAAGATTTCTGGAATTTTTTCATTAAAACAGCTTAAGAAATTAGAAGCCTACAATGAAACAGTAAAACAGCTATAGATTCGGTTATTTTCCATTCGTGGTTTCTTAGATTTGTTTATGGTTCAATGGACAGTATTTTACATTGATTTTCTGACTGTCCCAAAAGTGGTCTAGAACCCCTTACCGTTTGATTTTACAGATTCGTTTATTGTCCTTTAAACAGTATTTTCCCTTGATTTTTCTTCCTGTCTGTCCCCAAAAGTGGTCTAGAACCCTTACATTCATATCTACTTATATATATATAATAGACAGACCCAAGTAGATATGAATATGGGGTTTCTAGACCACTTTTGGAGCCGACCGAAAATCAATGTAAAATACTGTTCATTGAACCATAAAGGAAGCTGAGAAACAACACAGCAAATCTCAATGAAAAATTTACCGAATCTACATCCGTTCGTCTCCAAAAAGCGACCCAGAACCGGCTTATTGTATCTACTCTAGTGAACCATAAATCACGAATGAAAAATTACCGAATCTATAGCTGTTTGCTTCTACTTTCTTGAGCTGTCAAATCAATCTATCGGAAATGTCTGCTACGACGAAAAATCTTCTACTCTACAAAATTGATAGTAACACAGTCTTTATCTTTAATAGTCTTCTTTCCAGTAACAACCAAGTGTAATTTATCATGTTTAATTCAATTCTTTAATCTTTTTTTCATCCAAAACAGTCAGTCAAAAATCTGTTCGGTAAGTGTACTTTATAATCTTCCAACTCGGCAATTATTGTAAACCCGAATTTATCTTTCATTTTCTCCAGATTCAAAAATTTTTGTATTTATTATTTTCCTTCTAATTCCATTAATTTCTTATATTCTTTGATCTTTAAATCACCAACCTCATTTAAATTCTTTTAGTAGCTCCATTTAAATAAGAAAAATTTCTTAACTAAGGTTTGTAGGAGGCAATTTAAATTCTCTATACTACTTTTTTCATAATTTTAAGTCTTAGTTTACTCATTTTTTAAATAATAAATAGAAGAATCTATCACTGTTTCACCAGATATTGTGCTGATTTCTGTCAAATTCGAGTAAAAAAATCATTAATTTTTTAAATTCTAAAATTATTGAAAAAATAGTATAGAGAAATTTAAATTGCCTCCTACAAACCTTAGTTAAGAAATTTTTCTTATATAAATGGAGGGTGAAAAAGTAACATGTCCGTTTTGCAAAAAAAGAAATTTTTAAGAAAAAACTATGATCGACATTATGGCTCCAAAATCCATGCCAAAAACAAAGAAATTTACGAGAAAGAACTGAATTTTTTAAGACAATGGGCTAAAGAAAATCAAATTGTAGATCATGAAAAGATGTACAATATAGAAAAATTACGAGCATTAAAGAAAAAACTTTAAGGAAGATAAAAAAGATCTCAATCTATTTAAAGATGAAAAAATTCAATCAATCGCTGAAAAATTGTCCATAGAAACAAACGATAAAACTAAGTCTGAAATGATCGAAGAAATTGATAAAACTCTTAAGGGGAGCGGGAAAGGCCTATCTCGCCAATGTTAAATTTGCCATCTTTAGGTACACTTTTCTTCAAAAGTTGTAAAGCTATGACTTTCAAATTTTAGGGCTATATTTTACAACTCTTTTTGTGTTGACAGACCCAAATTTTACACCTGCTAATCAAATATTACCTTAAAAAAATCATTTTTTCATAGAACACTAAAAAAAATTAAACATTTTTACAAAACATAAATTTTTTATTACAAAACTAGTAATGTGAGATTAATAAAAATGGGTCTAAATATTACACTTTATACCCCAACAATGATGTGTAAAAAATTTCAGGTATGTAGGTTAATTATTTACAGAGATAAGTGTACCTTTGTTTAATAAAATGCAACTTTCGGCAAATTGCGACTGAACTCAATAAACTAAAAGGCATACAATATCTACCTTAAAATAGGCCAGCTCCATATTTGGGATCATCTGTTTTCCTCTTCATGGTCTTCCTCCATGAGCCGCCTTTTTCTTCTTGCTTGTCTAGCCTCCTTCGTGATACTTTCAGCCGCTTTCTCACTTTTACGCTGTCTCAAAATATCCATCTCCCGCAAAGTTTTGACGGATTTTTTCACACAAACTCAGTCCAAGTCTTTTGTAGAGGTCCAGTTTGCTGCTGTGGCCTTCATTCTGAGCATGCTGTACATTCTAACTTAGTTGATAATACTAACCCAGAGTTCTCAGAGTCATCATAACACACAATAAGTTCGATTGTGTCTGTTGAATCACAATACTTACATTTAACAAATTTTTTTATTGCACAAGACAATAAGTGGACATCAAAAATACAATTTCCTGCTCCAGAAGATTGAAATGTTTCATAGCTATCAAAGGACAACTTCTTTGCAGAAGATACTTTAGTAGAACTACTCCAAGTTCTTTGTTAGGTGTTTCTTGAGTTCCTGACAAAGTTTCTGAACCTACCAATGTAGGCCTAGGCCTACTGTACTGGTTACCTACATGATGTTTACTCTTGGTTTTATAACTCAATTGTTTCCTTGGCATCGCGAGTTCCACTAAACAAACAAATATGTTTCGAAAAATAACACAACAATTCACCAAATCAGTGTCTTCTTTGAACAAAATACAAAATGTAAACAAGAAACAAGTTTACATGTTCGGTATTGTGAAAGGAACCAAAACAACAGACGACAGCTGACGGATAAACTGATGTTTAGTCAACTGTCACTATGACCAACTACACAAACAAAAATGCAGAGTATAAAACCAATGGTACTATACTAAATGCCAGGAGTATACTAGCTACACTATTGACGTTTGCTCAGAGAAAAAACTCTGTGTCTTGATATATTGTTTTAATTTTTTCAAGGGCTTATACGTAAGTTACAGTGATGACAATTATATCATTTTAAAGAGAATGAAATGGAGTATAATAATTTTAAAAAAACTAAAAATGTGTAAAAAAAAAATTTTCCCCGGTCTGGCTCCCCTTAAAGTAAAATCCGAAAATATCATTGATGTAGAAGTTTTATCCTCAATACAACGTTCTTTTCAAGCAATACATTTTAACAAACTTGAACGACAATTCCATGTCAATTTACAAATATCTTTCAATTATGCGGTCAGAAAATTAAAAGTTTAATCGAGAAATTTCAAGAAAATGTTAAAAATATGAAGGGTTATCTCTCTTTGGAATGCGAATACGAACGAACTTTAGTAAACGGTGAAACGACAAACTTGCCCAATGTACTTTACTATAAAAGCAGACGAAAATCTTCGACGTAAAACGACTTTATTACTAAGCAATTTAATAAATTAACACATCGAGAACAGACAAATCATCCAAATAGAGGTTCTGGATGGACATTTAAAAGCTGTAAACAACTAGTTTTGAGCATTAATAAACACGAAATAATGAACGCAGGATCATATATCGATTTACCACAAGAGATAAAGGTAAAAAAAGCTTGTATAAATATCAAAAATAAAGATGATTATTGCTTTATTTATTCTATCCGATGTGCTATTGAAAAAACCCGAGACACATGTTGACAGAGCAAAACAATATGAAAAATTTGTAAATGACAAGATATTTTCAGGTTTCGAGTATCCAATGTCCTTAAAAGATATACAATTATTTGAAAAACGAAGTCACAATTCCAAGTACAAATATCCAAAAATGTCTATAAATATCTACAGTTATGATGAGAAACTCAATATTGTTCCGTTACAAATTTCTGAAAAATATGATGCCGAGTTAGAAATCGATTTATTGTATGTTAAACAAGAAGACAAATCTCATTATGTTTTGATAACCGATTTAAATAAACTCGTGAGTTCTCAGTTATCCAAGCATAAGGAAAGAAAATTTCTTTGTAGAAGATGTTTAAGCCATTTCTACAAATCTGGAGATTTAACAGATCATTTAGAAATTTGCAAAACAACATGAAGTTTGTAAGCCAATTATATGCCGTTTCCAGGTCAAACAACATCATTTACTAATTATCAAAAGAAGTTTAGCCATCCGTACGTTATTTATATGGATTTTGAGAGCATATTAGAAAAAATTCCGACATGCAAGAACAATCCGCAAAGATCGACTACAACCAAGATTCAGAAGCACATTCCTTATGGTTTTACTCTATATTTAGTGTCAAATGTGACAAATCACATGTACAAACCTATATGTTATAGAGCAAAAAATGAAGAAGATTTGCCAAATGTTCCTGCAAAATTGTTTGAAGAACTCAATAAAATATCAAAATACATAGCTACAAAATATAATTCTAAGAACAAAAAAACCTATGAAATTGACTGAAGAAGAAGAAATTTCATACCAAAATGCAAACGTTTGTCATATTTGCGAATGGTCTGCTTATGATGTTGAGTCAATTCAGTATGGTTTTACTCCTGATAGTTGGAAAGATAAGAGTTATAATAAAGTAAGAGATCATTGTCATTTGACTGGAAAGTTTTCGAGGAGCAGCTCATAGAATTTGTAATCTAAATTTGAAATTTCCTCAGAATATTCCCGTTTTCTGCCACAATATGTCAAATTACGATACTCATTTGTACATAAAAGAATTGGCTAAACAATATGGAAATGTTGATTTGATCGCAAACACCGATGAAAAATATATAAATTATTCAGTAAATTCAGGATATGGGTATGAGTTTGAAGATGATAAACCAAGAAAGTTCATCAAGTTTTCTTTCGTAGATACGTTCAGATTTATGGCATCGTCTATTGAAAAGTTAGCTAAAAAACCTCAAAAAAGATGATTTCAAGCATACAAATCATTTTATACAAGATGGTCTGAACGCAATTCTAGATAGACAACCAAATGACGAAGAAGAAATCTTTAAAAATTCTATCTGGAAAAGGCATATTTCCTTACGAATTTATCGATAGTATGAAAAACTTGATTACACAGAAGACCTGAAAATTCAAGATTTCTATTCACTTTTGACAGACGAGAGCATATCTGAGAAAGATTATCAACACTATTTGAGCGTTTGGAACAAATTAAAAGAGAAAAATCTAGGAAATTACTCTGATCTCTATAACATCCAAGATGTTTTTATTGCTTGCTGATATATTCGAAAATTTCAGAAACATTTGCTTAAAATGTTTATAAACTCGATCCGGCACACTATCTAACAGCTCCCAGTCTTGCATGGGACGCTATGTTAAAAATTAACGAAGATAGAATTACAGTTAATTAGTGATTATAATATGTATTTGATGATTGAAAAAGGTATTCGCGGAGGCATTTCTCAATGTATTAAACGATATGTTAAAGCAAATAACAAATATTTGAAAGATTTTAATAAGACAAAGCCCGAAAACTATCTGTTGTACGTCGATGCTAATAACCTTTATGGGTATGGCTTAATGCAAAGTTTACCATATGGCGATATCAAGTGGATGGATCCTAAAAACGTATACAAAAGAAGAGTGGAAAGAATCAATTTTGGAACTCACTGGCGACGAAGATTATGGATATATTCTTGAAGTCGATCAAGAATATCCAACAAATTTACACGAACATCACAAGGATTTACCTCTTGCTCCAGAACATTATAAAAATAAGTTGTGCACCACTCTATTAGATAAAACTGAATACGTTGTTCATTCGAGAAATTTGAAATTCTATCTGGAACAAGGAATGGTGTTTAAAACATGTGAATAGAGTTATCGCATTCGATCAGAAGCCTTTTATGAAAGATTACATTGATTTTAACACAAACATGAGAACCAAAGCTACAAGCGACTTCGAAAAGGACTTTTACAAGTTAATGAACAACTCAGTTTTTGGAAAATCTATGGAAAATGTGCGAAATAGATGTGATATTAGACTAGGAAATGAAGAATTTTTCAATGAAACAAGCCAAGAAAACAAACTTTAAATGCTTTAATATCTTTGACGACAACTGTATAGCGAGTCACATGTACAAACAGAAAGTAAAATTTAACAAGCCGATCTACATAGGATTTTCAGTTCTCGACCTCTCAAAACTGCTAATGTACGAGTTTTATTACAACAAATTAAAGAACTATGATCCAGATTTGAATCTGTGTTACATGGATACAGACAGTTATTTCGTAGAATTTAAACGAGATCCTTTTAAAATTATTAAAGAAAATATAGATGACTTTGATACGAGCGATTATCCAAAAGATCACGAATGTTTCACTAATAAAAATAAGAAGGTAATAGGGAAATTCAAAGATGAATTAAATAGCGAAGTTTTAGAAGAATTTTGTGGTTTAAGATCAAAGATGTACTCGTACAAATATCTAGACAAAAATCCAGTTAGGTGTAAAGGAATTAAGAGAAGCGTTGTAAATAAAACAATAAATATCGAAAAACTTGAAGAGATGTTTGTTCGAAGATAAAGAAGAATTTAGAGAGATGACTGTAATAAAAAGCTACAAACATGATTTGTATACCATCACCATAAACAAGCTGGCACTGAACGCTAAAGATGATAAGAGAATTGTCCTAGAAAATAAGATCGATACAGTACCGTATGGCTATGAAGCGAAAGATGATAAGAGAATTGTCCTAGAAAATAAGATTGATACAGTGCCGAATGACTATAAAAATGAAGTGAAATCGAATATATTAGATGAGTTAAATAAACTTGGAAACTTTGACATGTAAATGGAAGATGATTTGATTCACTGCCACAAATGCGAGAAAAAAACGAAAAATATAGATTCTAAAATCGTTCAAACTCAAAACGGGTTGTATAGAATTGCTGCAAAATGTTCAAAATGTAAGACAAATAAGAGTAAATTTATAAAGGATCCAAATGAAAAACAAGTAAAGAAAGAATTGAAGAATAAAGAAGAAATAGAGATTGAAGCTAGAGAAATTCATGCACCAGTACGAAAAAAGTTTAAAAAGAGAAAAATTATAACTTTAGGAATTGACAATTTATGGGCAGCAGATTTAGTTATAATGTCTAACTATTCAGATCAAAATGATGGATTTAAGTATATGTTAAATGTTATTGATACTTTCTCAAAATATGCTTGGTCAAGAGCTATCAAAAGAAAAAACGGCAAGGACGTTTCAAAAGCTTTCGAAGATATAGTAAAAGACGCGATAAAAATCAGGCATAAACCTCCAAATTTACTTCATACAGATAAGGGTTTTAGAGTTCAAAAATAAAGAATTTAAGAAGTTTTGAGGAAATACAACATTAAGATTTATCATACTGAAAACGAAGAGAAATCAAGTATTGTAGAGAGATATAAGAGAACTCAAAACGAAAGGATGAAAGTTATTTTTTGAGATTAATAAGAACTTCAAATGGATCGATATTCTTCAAAAAATAGTCACAAATTACAATGATACGGTTCACAGCACAATCAAAATGAAGCCTAAAGACGTAGATAAGGATGCCGAAAAGGAGTTATTAGAGACAGTTTTCGAGTATGTTCCACCTGAAATTCACACGACGAAAACTAAATTTAGAATTAATGATCATGTAAGAATTGTTAGTAAAAAACAAACATTTTCGAACAAATATAAGAACAATTGGTCAAGAGAAATCTTTGTGATTTATCAAATTAATAACACAGATCCTGTAACTTATAGTATAAAAGATTTAAATAATGAAGAAATAACCGGAAAGTTTTATGAATATGAATTGAGAAAGTCAAAGCTATAATTTTTTGTATATTATTGGAGGCTGAAAAGAAATGTACAAAGTGTCAAGAATTTAAAGATTTATCAAAGTTTTATCATGATAAGACTAGAAAAGACGGATTATGCTGTTATTGTAAGGATTGTAATAAAAAATATGAAAGAGAATTATACGATAAAATGGAAAAAATTAACTTTAGAAGAGAAAGAATGTTGTATTTGTAAAGAAATTAAGGATATTTCCAAATTTTGTGATTGGCATTATAGTAAAGATAAAAAGAAGGCTTTTTGTAGAGATTGTGCTAGAAGAATTTTCCGAGAAAGTCAAAATAAACCGACTCATTGCGAATGTGGAAGAACTCTTCAATGGTTACCTAGTCTTCAAAGACATTTACAAACAAAATATCATAAGTCAATAGTTTTTAGTAAAATTTAGTAACATTTTCATCGTGTAATTTAGATATTCTATAAATCAGTCGAGATTCAGTCATATTTGTAGTAAAATGATTTTCCGTTGTATAAAATATTCAAAGATTCTTTCATTTGGTTATACAGATTGATAGAATTTGGTTCGTCATCAATGAACAAAATCTCTAATTCAGGATAATTTATTTTTAGATGTTTTAATCGGTTTGGTATTTCTCGTTTCTGAGCTCTGATAACGTAATAAGGCCATTCCCACATGTGATTCTTCTTGATTAACACAAAAACATGGTGTTTTTTTCTTATCAAAATCTTTACATACCATATCTCTCTTCATTAATTCCATTCGCAATTCTTGATTCTCTATTTTCAATGATTTCATTTCATCTTTAATTTGTAACTGTTTTATTTCATCTTTTAACTGCTTATTTTCGTTTTCAAGTTTGTACTCGCCATATTTTCTAATACTCGGTAAAACTTCTTCTAAAACCCAATTTTGAAACGTTTTCTGCAATCTTCATTTTAGATTTCAGTATTAAAGAATATATGCCTGGTTCATTGATGAAAATAGTGTCTGGATGTAATTTTTGTAAGAGTCGCGATTCGATACCCTTGTCAGAATCTATGTTTTCAAAGCTTTTTTTGTATTTTTCTTTAACATGATCTATGATAGCTTGTCTCGTATTTTTAAATTCCAATATTTCTGCAACATCTTTAGCCTTAAACCAAATTTCATTATTTTCGTCAACAATCGTGCAAATGTCTTTATTATTGAATGTAAGTTGATTATTGAGTAGATCCACAACAGACTCCATTTAGATAGAAAAAAATTTAACAAGCTATTATTTGACTGTAAAGGTTGAAAACAGTGTTTTCTTGAAAGTTTGAAGGTAAGCTATTCAATAGCTCCCCATGATTCATGTCCGTTGCTTCAACAATCTTAAGTAAATTGTAGTTTTACTCTCATTTTTCAATAAATTACCTTCAGAGTCTTGAACAGTTAAGACGATTTTTTGAATTCTTTTCATATTTTTTCTAATTGGAATATAGTCCTATTTCATTCGGTTTTTCACTAATTTTTGATCCATAAGCAACATTTGGAAAGAAAGTGTACAAAATTTCCGATTCTTTGTGAAGATGTTCGGTATGATTTTCAAAACTAGGTTCAACGAGATTACAATGTACTTCAATTACATCGAACGGTCTAAATTTTGGATTGCCTACATAGATCTGATTTGGTTCGATTGTTGTTTGTTTGAACAAACCCCTAATAAATCTACTATAATTCCCGAAAGAATAATTCTTACTGGTGATTTTATTTGAATTTTGTTTAAAGGTTGTTTGGATTCGGAGGTCGTTTTTGTTAAACGTAAGAGATTCATCTGATTGTTTAAATGTTTTCAGATAATTTTTAAAGGAATTTTTTATTTGGTCGAAAGTGTAATATCCTTTATTGAAGCCATAATATTTGGTAATGTTCTTCTCACTAAATCCTATACAATAAGGAGAATTTTCACTAATATTTATTACAAAATTGTCAGAATAAAAACCGCTTAAACCGATAAAATAATTTGATTCTTCCTCTAAGTGTATAGGATGTTCCAAGTTTAAAAATAATTGAGAGCTTTCTGAAGTCAACTTGAACAGCTTCATTTTCGCAAGCGTTGCTTCAAAATGAAAATCTTCTATTTAAATGGAGAAATTTTTAAAGCAAAAAGATCAGATAAAACTTCAAACGTTTGAAGAAAATAAGAAAGATCAACCAATCAGATTGTTAATTGTTGGTTCAAGTGGATGTGGAAAAACAACTTTATTATTGAATTTTATCTACAATAGGTTGATTCCTTATTCCAATTTGTATGTTTTTAGTAAATCTTTAGAACAAGACGTATACAAAAAATTACAACAAAGATTCAAAAATATTGAGAAGAACTTAAGCAAAGAAATATCACATTTTTATAATGCTTCTGAGGACATAGTTCCGTTAAGCAAATGTAAACCCAATTCGTTAATCGTTTTTGATGATTGTATTTTGGAAAATCAGGACGTTATTAAGGAATATTTCGTAATGTCTCGTCACAAAAACATATCTTGTATCTATCTTTCCCAATGCTTTTCAAAGGTTGATAAACAAGTTATTAGAAATAATTTGAATATGTTGTGTGTTTTTAAGCAAGACGATCACTATTCGAGAAAGATTTACAACAATTATGTGGGATCTGATATGAGTTTTAACCACTTTAATGAATTGTGTGATAAAATTTGGAAAGAAGACTATGGATTTTTAACTATTAATCTAACTTTGAAGCCTATAAATGGTAAATATTTGAATAAATTTTCTAATATAAATGCTGCTCAGTGGTCTGACAAATCTACTTGATAAAATATTTGTTACAATTATTTTTACATTATCTTTACTTTTTATTTACATTATGAAAATAACAGAAAAACCGTAAATCTATTCACGTTCCACGTTCACGTTCATGTTTCACGTTCGTGTTTACGTTTCACGTTCGTGTTTCACGTTCATGTTTTAGGTTCGTGTTTACGTTTCACGTTCGTGTTTCACGTTTGTGTTTCACGTTCGTGTTTCACGTTCATGTTTTACGTTTCGTGTTCACGTTTTTACGTTCCACGTTCACGTTATACGTTCCACGTTCACGTTTCAAAATTTTTCTAATTAAATGGTGAACGTAACTTCTAAAGAAGCGAAAAAACTTGATCAAATCGAAAAGAAATTAATCAAAGAATTTAAAGAACAGATTCGAATTGATGAAAAAGAACAAGAATTTATTCAAAAAATCAATCAACCTGTAACTTCTGCAATAAAAAACGTTGAGGGCAAAATTGAAAATGTTTTAAGTGATAATCAAAATTTGATGAATTTGGTTCCAGTTGTACGACAATTTGCCGATATTTCAATTCCAGAATCTGAAGTGGAAGAGTTTGAATTGCCAAAATTACCATCTTCAAAACCATTTAGACCTCGAATCATTGAAGACTCTACCATAGTTGAACCAATAAGTCCTGGAACAACGGATATAATAATTGGTGAAATTGGTAAAAAATTCCTTCCTAGAGTAAAAGATGATAAATTTGGTTTGTATTGGGATAAAAAAAAGAAAAGTTTTATGATTGGAAAATTTACCCGTTAATTTTGAGCATAATGATATCATTATTAATGAGAAAACATATGAAGGAACTCAAGGTTTATGGAGATTATTAACAGACTATGACGCTCCAAAAGATAATTTATATTCTGAAGAAGATTTGAAAAAGTATACAGAAATTTTATGGGAATCTGACTCAATTTACAAAAATAATGATCCATCTACTAAGAAGCCTAAGTCAAGTAGAGGTAAAAAATATATGAAAATTAATTAAACCCAATTTGGGAAAAACGAATCGAAGGATCAGGTATAAGAAAATACAGTGATAATAAGATTGAGTACAGATATATCGACGATTTGACAAAAACTCGATGGAATTATAAATTATATTTATGCTCAAGAAAAGGCTGGAAACAACAATTTTTTGAACGAAAAGAAAGCGATTAAAGATTTTATTTCGAACAAACTTGATGAAATGATTGAAAAACCTGATGGAATTAAATATTTAAAACGAGTTTTGCCGGCAATAAGTTCATCTATGATTGAGGGTAGTGGACTTTTGAATGATTTTATCAACAATTTACCTTTTGAATTACACGTACCAACTTATCAGTATCTGGGGCCTGGCACAAAACTCGAAAAAAGACTAAAAAGAGGAGATCCTGGTATAAATAAATTAGATCAAGCTGCTATGGAACACGATATTTTTTATGCAAAACATAGAGACACAAATTCCAGACATATAGCAGATAAAGTTTTGCAAGATAAAGCAATGGATAGATTTTTATCAAAAGATGCTAGTTTAGGTGAAAGATTTGTTGCGCTTCCAACAGCTGGAGCAATGTTTTTGAAGAGAAAACTAGGAATGGGAATCGAAGAGAACTTGAAATTTTAACTATATAAATGGAGGTGAACGTAAATTTCAGCAAAAATCAGAAAGAAAAAATAAAATCCGCTTTTAAGAAGAAAATACCCGTTAGTATTCAATTTAAAATAGATCAACTAAAAAATGGCGAAGATAAGATATTTTTAACAAATAGACAATACAATAAACTCGAAAAACATAAGAAAAACAATAAAGGAACCAGAATAGAATTTTTCTTATAATCAGTTGAAAGAACTTAAAAATGGTGGACTTTTGAAAGATTTATTAGATTTTGGAGAAAATATTCCAGTTGTTAAAAATGTTGTTCCTTATGTTCGTAAAGCTGCTCCAATCGTTAAAAAGGATGTGATTCCTATTGTTCGAAACATTTTAAATTGGTTAGATAAAGAGTTGGAAGATGTTACAGGATCTGGATTAGATGAAAAAACTTTGAATTACGTGAAATCAAACATTAAAAAAAATTTGAAATCAAACCTTTAACATTCGGGGAATTGGAAGAAATCTGCAAAAATATTAAACATTTTAGAGGAATCTTCATGAGAGATACATTACCTGAAAAAGTTAAGAAATTTGAATGTGGAATTGTGAATTTAGACTCGATTATGGGAAGTGGAACGCATTGGATTTGTTATTATAAAAATGATAAGAATGCATGTTATTTTGATTCGTATGGAAGAATTGAGGACAAACCACCTATAGAATTGATTAAATATTTGAAAAAATCAAGCGTCTACTACAATGATTCTCAGATTCAAGACTATAAAGATCCCCCAATTTGTGGTCATTTATGTGTTTTTGTTTTGAATGAACTGAGTACTGGTAAAGATTTTAAAGAAGTTGTTAACAAATTATTACTTAATAAATATGGATGCACAAAATATTTTTGACGTATTTGGAACACAAATTATTCAAAATGTAGATAATAGTTTGAATTTTGATAGTTTGAGAAATGAGTTTGATAACAAGTTAGAAAATTTATTACAAAACCTTCCAGATTCAGATATGTTTGCTGTCGAGATTGAAGATTTTAAAGCAGAATATGATAACAAACTTGCAAATTTCATGAGTTCAAATGAAGTTGCTGATAAAATAAAAACATTGAAAAAAGAATTTGAAGATGGTGCAAAAAACATATATTTCCCAATTTAATGTCTCATATCGAAAAAGCTGATAAAATTACTGAAGCGATCAAAGTTGAAAAGAATTATGTTAGTTTGGCTAATAAAAAAAGAAGTGTCGGTGTTGGACCTGGTATTGACAAAACATGATGTTGTTGTTAAAGAACAAATTTTAAAACCTCTAAAATTATCAGAAAACATCGATATTGTTGATTTACATGATCCGAATGTTAAAAATGCCTTAGATTTTAAAGGAAAAAGAATTAGCGGTGTTAGTAAAGGAATTAATCCATTTGATGTTGTTGTAATGATTCAATTAGAAGATCCTATTAAAATGTTTAATGAACTAAAACAAAATTATGAGAATCATAAACAGCATGTTAAAGATTTTACAACAGAAGTCTATGAAAAACTTGATGAAAGAAGTAAAAGATCAGTAGACGATGTTGATGAAATTAATGAAAAACTTACTAAATTTAAAGAGTCTTTTGATAAGTTTAGTTTAGATGCTACGAAAACTTTTGAGAATATTGGTCATAAATTTGTTGAATACAATGATTCTTATGCTGTCAAATTTCAAAAATTAGAAGAAAAAATTAATAAGTTCGAGGAAGATCTTACTGAAATAGGTATTCTCGCAGGGTTTTATGCATGATAAAATTTCCTTATATAAATGGCGCTCATATGCTGTGTGAGATGTAAAGAAAAAACTTCAACAAATGATATAAAATACTATGCAAATATCAATGGAGTTAAAAGAGTTTCTGGAAAATGTGCTGAATGTAACGCTAAAAAGAGCCAATTTATAAAAACTTGAAATTTTTTCCTAATAAATAGAGATGGCGGGACATTACAGTGCTTTCGATCTTTTTATAATGCAACACGAAAGAGATTTGAAAAAAGAAACATTGGGATGATATTTCTCAAAAATATGAATTATCCGAAGATATGATGAGATTTATACGTAAACAAATTGAATTGGTATAACATTGCAAAATATCAAAATCTGTCCCCAGAGTTCATTCAAGAAAATATACATTATCAATTAAAAGATCATATGTCTGTTCTTTGCCTCTATCAACACTTGAGTATAAAGTTTTTGGATGAAAATAAAGATACAGTTGATTGGAACAATATTATAGATAGCGGTTACTATCCTGTGCAAATTTTATTGAAATATGTGACCGAGATCGCAAAATTTAAGGAAGAGAATCCCGAATATGACGAAGTAGGTCATTAAAAATGACTAAAATTTATATCTTTTCTTATAAAAACGTACATTAGATCGATGAAAATATGATATCTTTCTTATACATGATGTTTAAAATTTCTAAATTTTTCTCTTATTAAATGGCGGACTACAGAAAATATGCTAGTGATATTGAAAGGGCGGAGTTTAAAAATTTCTATCCAATTAGTAAACAACATTTGAATGAACCGAATAAAAGAACTGAGTTTAATATTGATTTTGGAGATAACTTTTGCTCGTCTAACTTCCAGTTTTATATTTCTGGAACTTTAACAAAACAAGATGGTCAAGCATATCTTGGAACTGATAATGTTAGATTAATCGATAATTTTATACCGTTTTTATTTTCTAAGATTGAAGTAAGAAAACACAATAAATTGATAGAAGAAGTCGAAAACTGTGGCCAATTAAGCACAATTAAAGGAACTATTTCGTATTCAAAAAGTGATGTTATTTCTCAAACTTCTAATGGCTTTGAATCAGATTTTAAATTTGGTGTTTTTGAAGCAGCTGGAAATTTAATCTCATTTTGGATTAGGATTTTTTGAAAATGTTACTATTCCGATCTATAAAGGAGGATTTTGTCTAAGTTTTATAAGAGCAGAAGACGATGATGTGATTCTGAAGACTGCAACTGGAAATGTTATGCCTGTTGATGGAAAAATAACAATTACAGATTTTTTATTAGAGTTCCAATGATTGATTATAAAACCACGAGTAAAATTAGGTTGATTGATGAAATTACAAAAAGTCAAAACATTATGTTTAATTTTCTAGATTGGCAATGTATTGAACAAAAAGGTATTTCCGGAACAACTTATTCGTTCGATATTACAAATATTTATAGAAATATCTTCAATCCCAAGTTCGTTATCATAGGTTTTCAAACAGATAGACAGAATAATCAAGAAAAAAATCCTTCAAAGTTTGATAGTTTGGATGTAAAAAATATCAGAGTAAAATTGAACGGTTCTTATTATCCAGATGAATTACAAAATTTAAACATTTCAGGAGGTCTTTTCAGAATCATGTATCAGATGTATCAAGATTTTAAGAAAGTTTACTGTAATAATAAGGAAATGTATTACAATCCTAAAGAATTTTTAGCGAATAGACCTGTTTATGTCATTGATACAACAAAAGAGTTTGACAAATATTTCTGGTTCAAAGAACGATATAATTATCAATATGGATTTTCAAAATGCTATTACTAACTCGACATGTTTATGTGGTTGTGGTTTCTGAGAAATTTTTAGCCTATGATGTGATTAAGAACGATATTAGAGAAATTCAGTAAAATTTTTGAAAAAATCGTCTTATTGTCTATATTATACATTGGATAATTCTACAACTTTACAGAATTGTTAAAGACATTGATATAAGTATTCATTTTTAATTTCAAAAGAATATCTTAAAAAATGGGGATGATATTAACAAAAAACTATTCCAAGGTCATCTTAAGGGTTGGACCGGAAGTTATGATTTTAAAAGATACTTTAATATTTACTGATCCTATATACCAAATTTCAGCAAAATAGCTCCAATAGTTCTCGAGGATATAAGAGTATTAAGATAAGGGATGATTGGGGTAGATTTTGAAAATTTTGTTATTTTCATGAAATTTTAAGTTGAACTCGCTTGTTTCTGAAGTTACAGATTTTTCTGATTATTTTTTTATATTTTTTTATGAATATTAAGACATAGGGGATGATTTCACCCTTATGGATAAGTTAAGTCGAAAGAGTTAAGTATTTACTATATGTGTACCAAATTTCATTAAAATCGGTTGAGTGGTTTTTGAAATATAAAATTATTAATAAATTTGTAAACTAGCACTCCTAATTGAACAACTTATATAGCAGAGATATAGCTTATAACTTTCGAGACTCTCCGTAGCTCAGTTGGTAAGACGCTTGCCTTCAAAGCCTGAGGTTCTGGGTTCAAATCCCAGAGCTTCAGGCGCGCTTTTTATTGAGGAAGACATGGTTGTCGTTCAGTGGTTGGGGACAAGTCTTTACACGAGTGGCCATAGTGTAATGACTATAGAACAAGCCGAGTAATGACAACTGTGGTTGGCGCGCCATTTGCTTCCTCACCTTTCCACTTCATTCCTTAATTCCTTCTCTTCCTTAATTCGTTCATTACATTCATCATTCACATCGTTCATTAATACAACATTACACTTACAAAACACCCGACACAAATTCCCTAATTGAATCTCTCCATCAACTTCTACACAGTAGTTACCAAAGAAAAAATGAGACTTGGGAACAAAAAAATTCCAGAGTCTAAGACCCGAATTACAGCTCCTAGCCATTAACTTGGTTTGGACAGTAGCAGTGCAGGGCCAAGTCTCTAAACAATAGACACCGTAGAAGTTGAATGTGATGTGATTCCCATAGCGCAAACACGCACACTAACAACACTACACCAAAGACACAATCATTCATTTTGTCTTTTACAATAATTGATGATGTTCATATTATTCTCTTTCATTCCTTCTAAAACTTCAAAAATATACTCTTTCGTTGATGAAAAAATCTCGATTTCTTCCGGAATAATCTTTGTAATCATAGACAAAATATCCTAAATAGTTGTACAATAGAATGGAAATTATTTCTATTTATCTCTGTTGTAGAAATGTAAACACAAACATTTGCGCTGAAAAATTTATATCTCGGCAGAGTTAGTTCCATAATCTCCATTTATAAAAAAATCTTTTTGTTTAAATGGAAGAGTATAATGCCAACTGTTACAAGTGTTGTAATAGAGGAGAAATTATTGATAAAAGGTATTTAGTTTGTAGAGGTTTGTAATTTAATTTTGTGCGAAAGACCTAAACCTAAGAAATTTCGAAATAAACTAACACATTTGAATAATCTGCTTACAAAATTACAATACGGAGGTGAAAAACAAACAAAATTTGTTACAGAATTTAGAAAACAGAATAAAAATTTTTACTTATCTCTTATAACCGTTGAAAAAATTATTTTCCTTTTCAAAGAATACATTAGGTTTGTAGGTATCGATACACACGTTTTTTATGAGAAGATTTTACCTGTATTTTTTCATTATCTGGATGTTGAATTTGATTACGATTTTAAGCCTGAAATCTTTGATGATTTTATAGTACATTTGGAGAAATTAAATGAAGAACCTCGTCAAAAGAATGTGGTTTTACTCACATTCTCCCCGACTTCTCGAGTGATTGTTAGCAAATTCCATCATTTCCGTTTATAAGTTTTAATTTATAGTTTATTCGTAGCAGACATTTTCCGATAGATTGATTTGACAGCTCAAGAAAGTAGAAGCAAACAGCTATAGATTCGGTAATTTTTCATTCGTGATTTATGGTTCACTAGAGTAGATACAATAAGCCGGTTCTGGGTCGCTTTTGAAGACGAACGGATGTAGATTCGGTAAATTTTTCATTGAGATTTGCTGTGTTGTTTCTCAGCTTCCTTTATGGTTCAATGAACAGTATTTTACATTGATTTTCGGTCGGCTCCAAAAGTGGTCTAGAAACCCCATATTCATAATCTACTGGCCCATATATATATATAAAATATATATAGTATATATATATATATATATATATATATATATATATATCACTTGATAGTAACTATATGGTCCTCTTACTAGAAGTAAATCGGGCAGGAAAATTATAATTATAAAAACACGGGGGGTGTTTTATTATAATTCAAAGAAAAAATTCACATTATTGTAGCTTTTATCAAACTTTTAAGTAAATAATAAACCATTGAGTTTATATTTTTACCAAAGTTGGTTAAATAATAAATTCAATATTACAGTAGAAAAATTCTTTGATTCTACGATAGCTAAAAGTAACTATTTCAAATTGCATTGCGTAACAAAGGATATTATACTCAAATTGAAAATACTTTTTCTGACGTCCCTATAAGAGGCACAACAGAGAGTGCAAATATTAATTCAACTTGCAGTTCGTGTTACTAGGCATTGTGGCCTTAACTATAAGTGATAAAATAGTATTGCTTTGTGTTAACGGTGGTGTTGTTTAAAAAAAAAAATATGATACTTATTAAAATTCAGCGTACCACAATTTGTAGTGAATTATTTCTACACCCCCTTGTTATGTTTTCAAACCTCTATTGTCAGTAATGAGTTTTTAACAAAGCATTTGAGTTAGGTCAAACTACGGAACTTACGTATTTATTAGATTAATAATTTAAATAATACACATTTTTATTTCCATCAAGTATATAATTCTTTGTACATATTTGTGTATACATAAAAATACAAGATTATTTTATAGGTAAATGTTTTCAACCATTTAGCCAGTTTGAATCTTGTACATGTAAAAGATTACGAGGAAGTGCACCTCTCCGGATGCACTGTTTAAGAATATTCTTGTGATTTGCACATAAACTATAATTTGTGTCACATATATGCGGTCCACGGCAGTAGATGTAGTTGAGCTTCATCCAGTCTAACATGGACATCTCCTCACTGAGCGGCCCAACGGTTTCACCAAACTGAAACAGTGAATTATATTAACCATTGTATTGGATAATTTCGGATTGCTACTTTTAGCAAGCAAGAGATTGCGCATACAGAGTCTACCGCATTTTATACAGTTGGTAATTTGTTTATGATAACCGTTGTTATTATTGCGGGATCTTGTGTCATCTCATCTCACACAGTTCTACACAATAACTTAACATCTGATTATTTTTTGTTCAATTTATTTTAAATAGATTCAAATGTTTTCGTGCCCCGCATTTGGATTTACCAAAATAAGCATTATGGTAAGTTTAATACGTCATCAATTATATACTAATATTTAATTAAAGCATCATTTAAAATTTGTTCGTGTGAATATGTCTATTCTAAGGATATACAAAATATGTTTTCTTTAAGTACTTTAAAAGGTATGCATTGCCAACTTGCTAACACGCAAGTCCCGGTATTGTAATTGCTGCAACTGATTACAAAGTAATTGTAATATATGTATAGACACTGTTTAGTTTATTCTGAAAGATATTCATGTTCTTACAGAAGTTTTTGCAAGATTCTCATTGAAGAAAAGTTAATGAAATAAAGATTAATCAGAAAAAAGATTAATAAATAAAAATAAGATAAATAAATAAATATTAATAAATAAACCAGTAATATAGATCACAATCATAGATTCTATGTTTGGATAATAATTAGTAAAAAAATTACATGATTCAATTTTGAAAAAGGAAATGTTTCCCAAAGAAATAACTTCACTAGTTATTGAAGAAATTTAATTAACTCAACCCAATATAATACTATGCTTGATGTAAAACTTTATTAAATAAATTTAGGGAAACCCCATTTTAATAAAAATTTGTGTGTTTTTAATATTTCTTTGCTTCCTATTTTTGTTGGAAATATGTTTAAAAAATGGCGTTCTAAAGTTCAAATCTACTAACCTGAATATAATTTCTTTTACTAGACTTAGGTTAAACAAAAGACAATGTATCTTATACACACGAACATTGATATATATATATATATATATATATATATATATATAAAACAAAATCGTTGAATGATTTAAAAACTGTACACTGTGTGCAATTTTTATATAACTCATTAGTTGATTTATTTACGCCAAACTTTTTTAGACGTGTCATCATATGTTACAAGAATTTAATAGTTTTCAAGACAGAAACTCTTCTAGCTTTCAGTACTGAAGAGTTTTTTTCGTTTATTGTATACTAAATTTATCATCCTCCCAAATTTAGTATATACATGTGGATTATTCCAATTGTAGTTCCAAGATATAGCCACTTTACTTCTTATTAATTTTTTTTTACCTTAATGCCTAATTTGTTGTCTATTTTATTATTAATAGTTTTTGTTACCTAAAGTATATGAATATTATAGTAAAAATAAACGACACAAACTTTTTCCTGGTTATATAAGGGAATCAGTTAAACAAAATTAACTTAGCTTTTACAATGAGCATGTTTATATATTTTTCTTTTCATTGTTATTTTTTATTTCAATAAATACTAAAAATATTTAAATCTAAACTTCAACTATCCAAAGATAAATTACCAATGATCTAAAAATCGAGCTGGCCCGGTACTGCATCACACTGTGAATGTCAAATGGGAAGGTAGTATCAGTCCCAAAAAGTTTGTATATATTCTGTTGTTGTAGTCCTGAAGTTGCACGTCCTGGAAAAATACAATTTATAGCATTTAAAAATTATAGCATTTAAATTTTGAAGGCATGAACTTAAACCAATAGTACTTATTTCTCCAGCCTATAAAATGAGGGAATGGTTTTTGACACTCAATGCATATACGGATAGTTTTTAAATTGTTCATTCTGAATTGAATATGCTGATGTACAGCTGTTATTTTAAAAAACCCACATTTTTTGCTGACCCCATGCATTACAATAAAATAGACCCAGTATTTTAATGTTGAAGTAGTCATACACCAGTATTTATGATTGTATTTCTGATATAGGTATAAGATTAAATCAGAATATGCACTTAACTTTTATACAATGATTAACTGTACTTACTACTAATGGTTTTTTTGCATGTTGGCTTATTTCGTCATAATATGAGCAATCGCAGTGTAGTTAAAATCATATAACATGGAGTATGTTTCTAAAACTATCAAATAAAAATAAGATTAATTCGGTTAGCTTCAGTATAAAACATAATATAATTTCAATATAAACATTTCGACATGATAAAAGTAAAACAAATTGATGTTAAAACTAATAGCTTACAAAAACGGCTCACATAACATACAAATGTGATGCAGTATGTTCACGTTTTATAAAGCTAAATTATAATGATATAGGACAGATAAATTCAATTTAAATAAACTTGATCACGTGTCAAAATATATTTAGTTATTCTTGTTTTAGCTGTTTTAACATCTTAATAAATATTATTTTAAGCAAATTCAATCAGTGATTTAAACGACAATTTCACTGATTTATTGTAGATTTTCAAATGGAATGGGAAGTTTCCAGGTAGATAAAACATATTAAATTAACGAACATATATATACCAAAATAAAAGAACCATATTTTCAATTAAGAAATTCTAAAACTTACCAAAAACTTCTATGTAACACTCACGGTCTCTTCTTTGATGTTCGTGTACGAAGCCCAATGCATGCAACATTTCGTGAGGTATGTTATGCACATCTGGGCGCTGTTTGTAAAAATGCAAACACCTTTCAGATATATTAACATGTTGTGGCCCTCCAAGTCCTGCCAATCATAGCGAAACAACGATCGGACCCCCCAGTTGCCTCTTGTGAACACAACATAATCCCTTTCATGTGTTCTTGGAACCCAGCGTATACACGAATGGAGACTGAACTGTTCAATATAATGTCTTAGAAGATTTACCACTCTAGGTTCTGGAAAATAAATGTAAGAAACTCAATAATAAAGGTTATATAAATAATTAAACAGATATATTAATCATTATTGTGTAGTTATTACACTTTTATAATTGAATAAATATAAATTCTAAGCCTATAGCTGTTCCAAATAATACGTTCTATAATTAAGGAATTCCGTCAATAACAATACAAGTACATGAAAACGCACGGAATTAAGTACAGTAAATATGCAACATTTCTCAATCATCATATGACGTTTATTACTTCAAAATTTCATTAATACAGTGGAAACTATTACGAGAAAATGGTATTTGATTGCTGGCACTGATATATATGTTATACTCGGGTACTTGCGTCTAACGGCTGGACTTTGATCTTAAAAAGCAAAACAAAACAACATCTGTGAATGCAGTCATTTTTATCATTACATAATAATAACTCTTGTACTAACCTTCAATTTAAAAGAATTTTAAAGCAGTTAACTCTATTTAAGCCAACTTAAGTACATTATGCAAGAATATTTTTCATTTCAATAAATTTCTGTTTTAAAACCATGTTATACGGTTTTTAATGGGGCAGTGTAATTGGGTACAACGGTTATCGCAAGATAACCGGAACAAGCAACGTCGAGAGCGGCTGCTGCTTTGATGAGTACCCTTCCTTGCAAGCAGCCCGCCTGCCCAAACATTGATGGTGGTTCAGAACTCACCTTTAAGGCCGTTGGTCCGCAGGTTAAGTGTTAGAGAGGCCTTCTTGGCCCTAATTTCGTATGGTAAAATAATTCATATTTACTTTACTTTTACTTTATACTAGCATTTTCCCATTGCATCGCATACAATATTCAAAATCTATGTCTTTAGCCTTGTTAGTGAATGCACTTATGACGGAGCCCTATGATATTTTCAAATGGCACAATGGTAAATTAAGTACATATTATCTCACTGTTCATGGTTAATAGCATGCAGAGAGTCCAATGGGCATTGAATCTGGTCAGAACATGCTTCCTATTCAGTGGCAATAGTACTTACTTTTATTGTGTAAATCCAGTGTACGGAACAACGTTCTTATATCAGCCGTTTATATTCAATTCCGGCGTTATGTGTTTATTACATAACACTTACCATGTTAATTTAAATTTGCAATAATCGTTCACATTAAGTGTTTGTGTGATAAAAGGTTTTTTTTCAGACTGTAGGCTGAGAAAGAATTGAATATTAAGACATATGAGTGTCCATCCCTCTGTTTTTTTTTCTTTAGCTACCAGGACGTTAAACTTTAAGTTCGTTTTTTATAACAGACATTATGTAGTATTTACAATACGTTACAGGTTTTATATTCTTAACTGGAGTAATATTTTGTTTAAGAATTAGATAGTAAATGTATATAGCAATCTTTATTGCACTATTGATCTAGCAGAGTGTATATTATTTAGTAAAATTTTAATTTAAACTTGTTTGGTATCAGTTCAATTAATTGTATTAAGTTCATTAATATTATCATAATATTTGTCCGGATTCTAAATAACTCCTGAAAACTCTTAGATCTTTATCTTCATAAACACTTTCCTTGTGTTAGACATATCTTAAATAATAAAAATTTCTGTCTAGCCGATCTCAAGATTAGCGCTAAGCAACACTTTAAGCGATTCATTCTTATTTATAAGCTAATATAATGACATGGCAGATAATAATATTCGTCATATTTTCATAATGAGTATTTCGAAATTAAAACTTCTTTAAGCCAAAATTTCACTTTGTCAAATGTTTACAGGTCGTACAAATATTTAAATTTAATTAAACAGTAACAATTAATAATTAAATGATTTTTTAAAATACTTTTTTGGCTTAACCCTTCAATACAAGCAAACAATGACACGTGTATAAAACAGAGAATGTAAAAGCTCTCCAAATGTACGGTGTACAGTTATCTTTATACAATATAATTCTTAATTGCATTATTTATGCTATTATGTATATTATTTATGTATTTATATCACATCCAGTGATAAAAATTGTCTAATTACGGCACGTTATCGTTTTTTTTTAAAGCATGTATGGACCCTTGAATGTTAATTTTATGCGTCTCAGCTAACAAAACTATACGTGTAGTTTAACATTTTTAACTTTAAAATTTACGAGTTTAAAATTAGTTAATATATTGGTTTAATATTAGATTATGTCTATTTGTATTTATCACACTTACCAAGGTTGGCATTTACGTATGGAATAAAAAACAAGTCCAGATGATGACGATGGCCAGAGGATTCGCCTGTTAGTTATAACAGTTCTATCTTCGATATCAGTGTCATTCAACAGAAGTAGCGTATTGTTCAGTTCTGTTCCATCTATAGAAATATGCAGAAACTCATTTAATGTACTACAACTGGAAATAGATTGTATCAATACTAGTAAAACGATCATTGCGTCAATAAAAATTTATCGCCTATACTTAAAATCAACACTGCTTATACTTCGCCCTATAGCATATTTTATGATAGCATATTTGAAAACCTGAGTATACCCGAATACAAATACCAAAGCGCTTTGTATGGTGCAGAATAACTAGTTTAACATGACTTATTTAGGGAGAGGTTGCCGATTGAAAAGGGTGAACTTACTAGGAAATTTAGTTGCTTAGTTTTTTCATAAATAAAAAAAAATGAATAACCACAAGAGGCTTTAATTAAATACATTTTTTGTAACATTCTATGATTTAAGACGCACAAAATGGAAAGAACTTGGTAATAAACTTTATTTTCTTACACAGGACTTAAACAAGATTTTTCTGTCCTATTCATCTACAGAACAAGAATAAGAATGAAATAAGAAAAAGTTATATTGAACTCGTAAAATAAAGACAGTGTCTCTTTTTAAGAAAGTGTTTTTTTTATATCCTAAAAGTTTAGAGAAAACATATTAAATTATATCCAAATATACTGATACTATATTTTTAATATATCTTTTGTGTATAGTAATAGTTTTATTTTAAAAATGTATTCAAAGAATTAACATTTCATTATTCAGCTGAACTTCTTTCAATTTATAGAATTCTGTAACCCAAACTGAATATTTATAATTCAAGTTTATTGTAATAATCGTAAGTAAAAATACAAGCCAATTCAAAAACTTGTAAATTCCTTTAAAAAAGCTAAGAATGTATACTACATTAAAACTATATTTTTATTTTTTAAATAAAATATATTAAAGCGAATGCCACATAATAAATTAAGACAATCAAGCATTTGTATAACACGTGTATTGTACATTTATGAAGCTATTTTCTTATTGGAAATTATATGTTAATTGTAAACAAACTCTCCAATAATATAAGTTTTTTATATTTTTAAGGCCTTTCGTACTCAATGAGAACATCCGGACACAACTGTGTGGGTCAGAAAATGTTCTCATTGAGTATAAAAGGCCTCATAGAAATAAAAACTTATATTATTGGAGAGTTTGTTTAAATTAATATACGTTGTATTGTAGCTGAAGATTTTTCTTATTAGGGATCTAATGATTATTGATCCATAAGCCACTATGTCTATCAAGAAGTTATAAAAAATCTTACCTGTGCTTTCATATTCTAGAGGGCATGCCCGAACACTGATTATGAAGGTTAGTAACAACGACATGCAAAATAATACATACAACATTGTATATAGGCAACCTTTAAACTCTAAGATGTTAAATTACGGGCTCTTCAGGGATAGGTATTAACGAAGAATACTACGTATAAGCTATTATGTACTACCACACATTGCATTTGAATTATTTATGGGTGTTATTAGCTTTGTTCTTAGTCACTAGTACGATAAGCCTGTTGGACATTGCAGCACGAAAGAACGCTATAAAACAGTAGGTAAATTTTATTGAATGTAAAGAAAGACATATAAATGGATATCAAGCATTGGTAGAAGTTGCGTGCATGACATGAGTACATTTTGTAGTTTCCAGGCACGTTTATGGTACATAATATTTAGTTGCTCTTTCATAGCAATAGCTAAAGTAGTGTGCGAAAATATGTTTGGGCGTAGCTACGTTATAGCGCATTATATGAGTGCAGTTATTCCATAGAACATTTATCTTAACCCAGTGTGCTGAAAAACTATCAAAACGTGTACTCATAAAACATGTGGTTTTGTGTTGAATAATAATTTTTTTAGCTGCTCTAATTAGATTATATTTATAATTGAGGCCTACAGTACTAGAATAAAAGATATAGATTTCAAGTCCTCTATGTTTAAGATATCTAATAATAAGTGTCAAGATGTAAAATATCCTGAAAATAGAATACCTAATATGATCCCTCCTTAAATTGCTCATGAAAAAGATACTTCAGAATCCAGTAATTTTAGAAAATCTTTAATCTTCTGTTGCAGTACAAAGTTTTAATCAAACGAGAATTTATTAGGAATATTGGTAACCACCGGAATTATTCATTAGTTTTAAACTGTAGTGTTCGAGAAGTTTTTAAACTGGCATAATTCCTTCTCCTTACAAACGTTATTTGAGTACTATTATTAGATGATAATCGCACATAAAAACAAACAGGTTGGCAACGCAGAAATTGACGTGTAATTATTTTTATTATTTGAGCGTTTATGTACGGGAATTACGTAGCACACCACACACCACAAATGACGTAAACAAATCACGTTCCCATTAAAATAGTAATTTAGTCATGACCACACATTAATGCCACCAGGTAGTGCTGACCCAAGCTGAAGTTTGACTGCATCTGATGCGGCCGCATTAGTTGATCCCGCGCATCAGTTGAATAAATCATATGCGGTGTATTTTAGGTTGTAGTTTGACTTTAAACTACATTTATCTGACTCAGTGTTGTTTAACTGTTTCCTCTTTACAACTGGTGTCGTATGCTAACCTGATGTGTAGCATAAGGTACATTAGTAAAGTGTTTAGTGGTGACTTTTTTAAATCTATACACAACGGCACACTTTAGATTAATGTGTACTAGATAAAACCGATATCTACGTGCAATTAGTTCTATAATTCAGTATTGCTAATCTTCAAAACTAGGTAAGGTTTTAAACTAATGTTTTTAAGCTTATTTCCAAGTGTTATATTATACATAATGAGAAACACTATCCTACTTACATATAGTACCCTACGTAATAATACACATACATTTTTAAATAAATTCAACAACCCAATCCATAATTCCATAAAAATTAACACATATTCTTTATAAAAAGTTCTTGAACTTCTTTAGCTTTAAGTTTGGTTCTCTTATCTTTTAATAAATGGCCAGTTTCTGATTACATACTCTCACACTTAACAAACGTAGCAATCACAGGAAAATCCTGTTTCATAAATTTGGCAAGATAGATATACTGAAATTTATTTTTCTTGCCAGCTTTATAATGGGTCTTGTTTTCCTTGATAGTAAATTTTCTTCATTATATCTGCAATATTTAGTAACATGGTTAATAAAATTGTCAGCAAAAAAATATTAAATTAATACTTTGTTTTTGTAATGTTTTACGTTATTATAATTATTTACATTGGTAAAGCAACATTGACGAATTTTAATTTGAACCGTTAATAGTAAAATTTATGTAAACTGTAGTTATACAACTTTTATATTAAACAAACCTTCTATTTCCATGATAATAGAATATTTTGCATTTACTTGTGAGTGGGGATGGGGTTATCCCATTTTTCATCAAACAGACCCTATACTAACATTTCTGGCATTTACGACTTTCTTAGAGGTTATCTCTTTCTTGGTCACCATTTTTTTTACTTTTGTTTCGTTTTTATTAATGTCATGCGTTACAAGTTTAGCGACAATGTATTTGACAATTTCAGTAGATGTTGACGTAAAGGCGTGATGTTTTCAAGCAAAGGTTTAAAAAGATAAAAGTTTTAGATGTTTAACTATGTTATTTTTTCAGCCTAGTAGCAATTATATATTGGATACTTTATACCACATCCAGTACATCAGAATGGTAGGGTTCCTTTGAAAAATTAAGGATACGTGGCTTATGTCTGATATTAAGACAATCATTAGGCTTCCTGTTACAAAGCGTTCACCGCTTAATTTACCATTGATACTTTCGAAAGTTTATAAAACTAAAAACAAAGTAATAGCAATTTTACATTCTTCAAGGGTTAAGTTCAAGCCAGCACAATCACTTAAAGCTAAGGCAATTTTTCCTTTATCTTGCAATCCAACTAAGCGTTGCAATATTATGAAAGTTGAGTTGCAGCGAGTTGCAACGTCTTGTATCAGTTTATTTAGACAGTTTTCTATGGACAGAATACTTTTAGTACTTAATCAGTTTTTACATTGCAAGTTTTGCTACGTTTAAAAAAGTTGCAATATGTCCTGCACATACCTAATGATCTTGAAGGTATCTTTCACAATAAGATTTATTGTATGAGCTTAACACCCAACATGTTTCCAGTAGAGAATATTACTGCGCGAACAATATTTAAAGCATTGTGGCCTAGTACAATCAACGCTTTTTCCTACATGTTTTATGTATCAGTGATGCTGCGGGTGTTTTCATCCAACTTCTGACTTGTGAACTTCCTCAAGTTCATAATTACTATTGATGAAATGAGCTGTAATGTCAAATAAAATCTCCATATTAGACAGGCTCCAACAGTCTTGTTTAACAAACTAATTAGTTTGACGTGTTTCATAACTTTCAGGTATGTAGCTGTTTGCAATTACTTTTCTGCTAAGCAGTTCATTAGACGGGTTGAACCCTTTACTATACGATTTAAAGTAAACACCATCTGCAAACGATAAAAGTTGGTAGTCTTGGGTAGCATTCTTTAATAAGTTATTATACATGTTTTTCTTTTGAGAGACATTTATAATTTGTTTATAGACGATTTTATTGATTCCTGGCTTTTAGGCCGAATGTCAATTGAGCAATATTTACTGATATTGTTAACATCAGGCAGAGATTTAGTTGTTGACTGCAAAGCATCAGCACTATCAACATTCTGTTTTCCTATATCTGCAGACAGAATAGGCAGACCTTTTGGTCCCACTGTTTTGAAAATTTAATTTAAATCCCTTTTAGGATTTCTTTTCAAATTGTGAGGTTTTAAGGTTTCAAAATTTACCGCGATATTACATTTCCAGCCCACATTGTTCGCTTTTAACAACTTTACTATTAAAGCCAATTATAGTAAAAATAACTAAAAATGGGACTGAATTTCATTTCAACCATTACAGTAAGAATATAACTTACCACTTCAGAAATAAAAAATGTACAAAACACGTGGACTAACTATACTGCAATCACAAATTGTGTATCTTCACTCACTCCTCTTACGTGTCACAACTCAGATTAATATTGTACGCACAACATGAAATTGTAGTATTCATCCAAAGTAATTATAAACAATTTCTAGCACCCCCTACCAAACTGTACTATTCGGACGCCAGACGTCGGCTTGGTGGTTCGGTTGCCGTGGAAACTAGACATTAGTGGTTTCTCTACATCAGATGTGCAGCGTATTTTTGCAATGATATCTGATGTCATTATTTTCAACCACCTCTACCACCAGGTAAAACAATTTCCGTCAACGTAAAACTGACAATTATTGTTTATCAGACACAGACAATGTGCAATAAGGATTCATGTTCTGCTGTGTGACATGGAGAACTTTGCTGAATGTCAGATTCATGCTTTTAGGGTAAGGATCTGTACGAAATTTCCAATTTCTCCCAGTACTTTTTTAATACTCCTTTTTGTATTATTTGTAGGAGGGTACATCGCAAAATTTTAAAGTCAAGTATCGTATAGTATTTTTTTGAAACAAATAAAAGTCAATGTTAATACCTTTGAAACATGGTTTATAATAACTTATGTTATTAAATATTTTCTATTGAAATAAAAACATAACTGCATTTTATAAGTTTCCTTTTTTTAGTATAGGACGAAAAACAATACGTGCAAATATTGTTACATATACGAAATTCATAAATTAAACTCAAATTTTGTTACTACATGTTAGTGTTTCTTACTTGACATGTACTGTATTGCTATAATTATAAAATTAATGCCCATTCATATAACATATATATATATATATTATATATATAAAAAATATATATATATATATAAATATATATATATATATATATAAAATATATATATATATATATATATATATAATATATATAATATATATATATATATATATACATACAGGGTGATTCATGAAGTTCTCTCCCCACTTCTACAGCACATTGTACTAGTAAAAATAATAAAAAAATTTTATATAAACATAGGTCCGAAAACGCTTTGTTAGCGAGTTACAGCTAGCAAAAGATTTCGCCTGAATTCCTGGGTAAAGAGTAAAATAAAGCCATACTGAAACTTTTGGAAAGGTTAATTAAGTAAGAAATATCATGGATTATTATGTATTTTTACTTGATAAAGCTAATAAAATAGGTTTCAGAACTGTACCTGTAGTAGTTTTTGAGGGATTCAGGGTTAAATGCAAAAAATTTGGGCACGAAACATGTTTTTTTAAGTTTGATGTACAATAACTTTGTTAAATTGGTTATAAATACATAAAATCAACAAACATTAATTGTAGAGAATTTAATTCTGAGAAAATTGATATAATAAAAGTCTAAAATAAAACAGAAATAAGTACCAAAAAATCGATTTTATTCAGTATAATACATTACTAGCTGTAAAGAAATACCGTACGGTATTTAGTTAAAATAAAACAAAAACAAAAATGTTTGTTCCTTAATGATGAGATAAATTTAGAAAACAAGAATTAACTGTTAAATAAATTTGTTTGTAAATAAAAATATCATGTTTTGTTACGTTGTATTTTGTTTAAATAAAAATGTAAATCAAATGTTCGAAAATAAATGGAGCAAACATTTTTTTCATTATTGTTTAACTAATCATCGAAATGCATTTTTTTTTTTTATTAATTTCTAAGTTGTTAACGCACGAATAACAGCTTATCAACAATGGTATTCTGTACTGTTACGTTAGAACTGTGTATTAGTGGCGTTTTGCAAGCTACAGCAGGAGATCGGGTTCTGTGAATCGTGTTATTAAATGCAATTTTTCTATGAGTTATAATTCGATTGTTTATTCAGCGAAAAAATGCCTTACTTATTTACATCAGAAGAATACGCTGATATGGTTTTTATTTTGGGTTACTGTAATGGTAATGCTAGAGCTGCTGTAGAAGAATATGAACTACGTTACCCTAATAGGAGGATTCCAGATACCAAAACAATTTCAGGAACTTTTCGTACTCTTCGGGAAAAAGGATCACTAACAAGTACTAGAACCAATTATGAACGATCTGTCCAACTTGATGATGATATTGTTATTAATGCTGTTCATCGCTGTCCAGGTGTAAGTACACGACGTATTTCTAGGCGGATAGGAGTTTTCGCAGTCAACGTTGTGGAGGTCACTTAATCGAAACAAATTTTATCCGTTTCATAAACAAAAGGTTCAACATCTACAGCTAGGGGATGGTCCGCTTCGCTTGGAGTTTTGCAACTTTTTGAATATTAATAATCAACTCTACAAGCGTATTTTGTTTACAGATGAGGCACAATTCACTCGGGATGGTGTCAATAACTTGCACAATGAACACTCATGGGCAGAAGAAAATCCACATGAGGTAGTGGAACAGAACTTTCAACACCGATTTAGCGTCAATGTCTGGTGTGGCCTTTTGCAAAATCGGCTGATTGGACCTTTCATATTATCTGGACGCCTAAATGCTGAGTTCTATTTGCATTTCCTTCAAGAAGAGTTGCCGCAGCTGTTAGAGAATGTTCCTTTACATCTCAGACAAAATTTGTACTTCCAGCATGACGGAGCACCTCCCCACTTTTTCACGTGCCGTTTCTGCTTACTTAAATCATCCAATTTTCCTTGACACTGGATTGGTCGTGGAGGGCCTCGCCCTTGGCCACCAAGATCACTAGATCTATCTCCATTGGATTATTGCATCTGGGGATGGATGAAAGACATTGTATACAAGACAAAAGTGAATTCTCGTGATGAATTAATTGCCCGTATTATGGATTCGGCTGTGCAGATACAGATACGTCCTGAAAAATTAAAAAACGCAACAAAAGCAATACACAAACGTGCTGCAAAATGTATTGATAATGATGGGCCTCATTTTCGAACATCTATTATAAAAAGGTGCGTACGGTTGGCCCAACCTGATTAATTTTGCTTAAAACTAGTAATGTATTTATACTGAATAAAATCGATTTTTTTGTACTTATTTCTGTTTTATTTTAGACTTTGATTATATCAATTTTCTCAAATATAAATTCTATACAAATAATGTTTATTGATTTTATGTATTTATTACCAATTTAACAAAGTTATTGTACATCAAACTTAAAAAAACATTGTTTCGTGCCCAAATTTTTTTGCATTTAACCCTGAATCCCTCAAAAACTACTACAGGTACAGTTCTGAAACCTATTTTATTAGCTTTATCAGGTAAACATACATAATAATCCACGATATTTCTTACTTAATTAACCTTTCCAAAAGTTCAGTATGGCTTTATTTTACTCTTTACCCAGGAATTCAGGCGAAATCTTTCGCTAGCTGTAACTCGCTAACGAAGCGTTTTCGGACCTATGTTTATATAACATTTTTTTCATTATTTTTACTAGTACAATGTGCTGTAGAAGTGGGGGGAGAACTTCATGAATCACCCTGTATATATATAAACTATGGATAGTACTTAATATGTTACTAAAATAATAATTGCATACTCTTGCCTATAACAAAATTAAAGAATGAATGTTGGGAACAATACCTACAAACATACAACTGAGAAAATGGTATTTATCGTATCCATTAAAGTAAATTTGAGACCTAGAAAAAAATTCAAATTAAATTAAATCTAACGACCACAGCATTAAGTATTGGAATTTTTTTGCATACACGTTTAATTAATTTTAAATAATTGAACAACAAATTTAAGAATAAATCCATATTTTTCAAGAGTGAAATTTCGAAAATTTAAAACCACGTTCTAGGGAATGCTGATATGTACATAAATCCCGTAAGAGAATCTTTGAACATATTATTTTCCACTTAATCATTCAACACAATTATGTCTACCATAGTTCACCAACTCGCTAATTTTTTCCCTCACAAAACTGCCATATTGATTAAGAAAAGTTAGAAACTACTTTAATTTTCTCCGTTTAAATAAAATTATCATGAAATCATAATGATATCATGAAAAACATAAATTTTTTAAAATTTTGGTTTCATGTTTTATTTTTATTGTTTATGCACAGTAAATTCTAGGAAAATTATATAACAGTTTTAAAAGTGGTTTATTTAAACAAGTTTTTTTTACATGATAACAAAATGTGAACGATACTCTTTGTTATACGTTACCAATTTATAAGACTTGTGTGTTTCCTTGCTTTCACAAATTAATATTAGATCGGACAGCCACTGCCACTAGCTGTTAAAAGAGATAATATTGCCAAACTTCTTATTACATGTCTTAAAATTGAATAGATTGTATTTGGTTGACATCCAGCTATTCAGTCTGTTAAGTAGGGCTCTCAAGGTAATGATGTAAATAAGATTAGTGGACACTTTTTGATTGGTATATTATGGAACAGATAAGGAGATTTTTAAATTCTAAGTAGGGGAATTCGACAGGTATAACTACCTTCCAAAATTTGGGATTGTAAAAATATATATCGATTGTTAGTATAAAGTTATGAAAATATAAATAGTATTAATTGTTAATAAATATTTGTCTATCTTATTTTGAAAATAGTTAATAGAATATTTCATACCTTAAAACATTAATAAATCTAATTGTTTCCTCGTGGCATCTAAGAGAGTTTTATCTAATATGTTCCTTTAAACACCTATATAACCGCCGAATTTTGCAATGTGTCCCATTTTTTTAATATTATCAATGAAAATAGCAAGAAAGAGCGATTATACAATACATTTTACTTTAGTAAATCATTTAAAGCGTTTATTTAATTGAATAAATTCATAAACAAAATTATTTATTTTTTATATAGAAGATATACTACAAGGAAAAACGTGTTACACTCTTCAATAAATTTTTAATTGAAATGAAACATTCAACTGGGTTTTTATCTTTAATGGAGACCGTACTTAAAATAATCCTATTAAAACAGGTTTCTACAAGTTTAAGCTTCTTAGCGTAATGAGCTCAAACTGTTGTTTAAATTCCAGTCCCTGGACACACAACATCTTAATGTAACATTCAACTACATTTATTAGTTTTACGTTGAGTAGATGTAGTTATATAGTTATTTCTCTGTAATGTATTAATTACTATCTAAAAGTGCGAACTTTATAAACACATTATAATCAGGAAAGTATAACGAATATCACGAAGCTATATTGTATTCCGCCATTTACGGTTATTGTATCACTGCCGTGACGGGGTGGTAGCCGGTCACTCTGTCTTCAGTAGTACCAACTCACTGCAGTATCAACAAACAAATATAAAGGTGCATCGAGTGAACTCAGCGAGCTAATGTTATACGCTCCAACTTTTATGGTTTGTTTCTCCAACTAGTAACTTGTAATTTACTAAACTGCAGATATTAGTTTTTGTGTTGCTATATCATGTGTATATTGGTTATTTTTTGTGTGTATTATAGTTTAATTTTTTAAATTTGACCCCTATAGAGCATGTCAGGAGGTTGGCCCCAAACTCCGATTTTTATTTGATAAAGTACAATATGGATGGTCCACGTTAGATACACTCAGCATCAATTTAAAAATCTTGTGGCTTAATATTCATTAAAGTCCTAACATGTTTTATAATATAACCATTGGCTATAATATGAAATAAGCAGGTTTAATATTTATAGATTTTAGTAAATGATGTAAGTCCTCCTCTGCTTTTAATTCTTATCTTAATTTTCTAAGCTTAGTTTATTCGAGTTTTTGTAACTGCAGTAACTGAAATCAGAGCAGATTATAACTTATGCGGCCTTTTTTAATCTCTTTTATACAGTTATACAATAAAATTGCGTATTAATACCCATGCAGCTTATTTTTAAGTACTCAGAAGTACTATTATAAGCTTATTTCCTTAATTTGTAATGCTGTCACCGTGCCATGGGATTTCAATTATAAATAGTGCTGTTCCAAATCCTTTGTGTGTCCGTATGCATTTTTATCAGTAACAAAAACTTGACTGACTCTACTCTGAAACTGTATTGACTCTACCCATATTGGGTTTGTTAAAATACTTAAACAGGCCAGTGGCCCATGAGAACGGTTAGATCCAAAACAATAGCTCTCCTTGAATATTAAAATAGTGTTCACGTGTTTAAGTGTGGCACCTTACCTTTAGGCTGGTTCTATTTTATTGTGTAAAGATATTAATTTGATATGCTTTTGTTACGTTTTCAAAGTTACCTCTTCTTACTTTAGTACTTTTTATTGTCTGCAATTTAAAGAATTTATATATTTAAAAGATTCTTATTACGTTGCCATTGCGTCATCCATAAAGAGTACGTAGCATTGAAATTCACTCTTACATCGGACCTTATCAGCATCCGACAATAATTCAAAAGTGTACGCTCAAAATCAACACAAAAAAGCATCTTTATTTGAAAAGGAGAAATAACTTTTACTTATATAGTAGTTATTATGAGGGGAATTGTTTTTTATGCTCCATAGCACTTTCAAAGGATAGTGATAAATTTAGTTAATACATATAATCTTGAACTTTTTCATCGTAGGGTATATAGTTTTTTGTATGGTTTTTACGATTCTTCTCAAAAAGATATTTAGAGTAGTATAGTTAGCACTCTCATATCCAAATGTCGACTTTAAAATAAATTTGAATGGAAATAACTAGGTTGAAATAGGATTCATATTGTGCAATCTGTGTATATGTTAGTAGATTTATACCATACCTTTTTATTTGTAACTATAACCAAACTGTATTACTGGTGTTTGAAAAGTTACTAAAATAATTCTATTTAGTTTGTAATATAGTTTGTAACCTACATCGCATTGAATTATCAGTGCCAGTGAAAGCCAGTATACAATTTCTATCGCGTGTACAATGAGGTAGTAAACAGAGTATATACAACCTCATGATATTATCACGTAACAAAGTCTCTACTGTTTACTTCTCTGTGCTGACAGGGACCTTGTAAGCCACCACGTGCTGTTTACCATCAGGTAATATTTATTTACCTTGTTGCCGCAATAAGGAGGCAGTACCTTTTACAGGAATGTAACGTAATAACATTTTTTAGTGGATCATTAAACATTATTTACAGTTAAACATGTTAATGTCATTTAATTAAGACACAAGTGAGACCATAATAGGCTACATAGGTTCTGCGTTATCCGTACATTTCTTTTATTACTGACTCATATTGTGATAAAATTGCTAATCAAAATTGCAAAATATTAATTTATTGTCTTTTTCTAATATTAATAATTTTTATCACATTACTCTGGTTTTTAAAACCAACATATAAAACTCTACATGTAAATTATGCCAGCCGAGATATTAAATATACAGCTACCTTCTTTTGTTTGTCTTTATTACCTTTTTATCATATATTTTTAGATTACATTCCTTTTAGGTAAACATTGCTTTTAACAAAAACTAGAATTAGCAGTACTTTATTTTAGTATTTAATATTAATAAGTTTGCTATCCACGGATGGCGAATATTAATCCTCATAATCTTATAAATGCGGAAGTATCTTTTCTTTCTTTGTTTACTTTCAGGTGTAAACTTTCAACCGATTCTACTGAAATTTGACACGGATATGCTTACGGACCCCCGGATGAATATGGGCATACGCCCCACTTTTTACAGTATCGATGGTCTTTCAATGTGTGAAATATATGAATAAAATAAACACGTCTAATATAATCAACTTTTCGGTGTAACTGTGTTCAGGCTTACCTGTACCTTGTCTTAATACAAGTAATATTCCATCATAATAAATAGCTTAGTGCTCAGTTAATCAGCTTTAAATCCTACAACCTCAAAAGATCATGTAAGCCTAATTTATAAATACATTGATAAACTGATGCATTAATAATTTGCTTTGTTGTGCCATAGAGAAAACTTTACCACCTTGGAACAATATTTTAGTACTATATTTCATACAACACACAGTGTGCAATGATATCCTCGTTAAATGCTCCTAACAATTATTTAATTTTTCTTGTACAGCGATAACGCTGAAAAATAGCTGTAGCCTCTCAGTGACTTATTCGTCTCTGCTCAGAAACGTGACTGTGAGTGTTGGTAACATTTGTCACAGAGTGTCACGCAACTGCGGCGTCACGTCAGGCCCGTGGACTACCGCATGTCAGAAAACCTGTCACCACATCTTTAACAATAATGCTGACAAATAGCTGCAGCAATCCAGTGGTTTTATTCCTTCTCTCTCCGCAAAAGTGACTGAGAGTGTTGAGAACATTTGTCACACACAAATGTCACGTGACTGTCACAGCACGTCAGACTCGGACTATTTCATGTCAGTTACTTCATGGACTGCATCTGTAACAAGTTAGTTCCTCCTAGAGTTTGTTTTACATACTTACATAACAAAATTAAACCATTTTATCATCTTCACATTCGGTAACAATGACAGTGCTGATGTTTTTAATAAGTTACCTAAATTAATAGTTTGAACCACTAGAATCTCTGTCCGTATAGGCCTCTTTATTAATGAATTCAATTTTTTTTTTAAGTGTATAAACTACTGTGTAACTGTATAATTTAAAAAGATAACTAAAATTAAAAACACTTCTAAATTACATATTGGCTATTTAGCAGCGTATCCTGTAAGAAATTGTATTTGTATCTGCGTACGAAATATCTAAAACAAACTAGCATTATAAAACTTAAATGTTTTTATGAAACTTAATGACTATACAGGTATTTTAATGAGCATTTTACACAAAGAGATTTGACTGATCGTGAAGGGGAACGTATTAGGTGTTACCCGAATCTTAAATTTCTAAATTAAAACTGAAGTAAAAACTAAGTCAAAAGATTTTTTAACATATTCACTTCAGAAATGCTCAGCTCAATAAGAGCATGATCCCTGTATTTAAAATGCGACATAGCTGGAGCAGAGTTATGTGAACTGTTAAATTAAGTATTAGAACACATTGAGATTTGTTAAATTTATTTGGATCTTCATATTTTAATTTTATGCAAATTCTTTTTACCAGACCTTTATTTTTACCTTTCTTATTTACGTAATAGTACAGAAATGCAGTATAGCTGAGCGTTTTTTAATATTTAGTTAAATAAAACTTCATTATTGTTTGTTCTACATTTTGTCTATGATAAATATCATCATTTCCTTATTAAATATATTATCATTATTGGAAGTGCACTGATTTTATCATTATTGGATATTAAAAATAACCTTTTCACTTGGATCAGATTTAAATTTTATAATTATTGGTATTTTACAATCCAAGTTTTACGTAGGTGTAAAAATGAGCTGCCGAAAGCATTGGTTTGTGCCTCGATCGATTTACATATCAAGTTCTTATAACAATATTTAAATAATAAAAATACTTAATATTAGTATTATTATATTCCAAATTATACAGCAACAGAGTCAAGGCTAAGCACTTATAATGTTAATTATGAATAGAAGTTTTAACACACACAACAACAAAATATAACACGATCATAACGGGTTGATGAACAAAGGGTTGTCACGACTTGTTGAATAATTAATAATACAATTATGAGAGACACAGAAAGTCTGTTTATAGTTAGTTAATCTTGTATATACGTCAAGTAACGTGACATACACTTGACATATTGCTAATTGTGGGACAAGTTGAATACGGTCACTAATTATCCTTGACATTGACTACTAACTATTCAGTGATATATAACACATTGCAACACTGATAAGTAACAAATAAGTAACAGTTAT
Organism: Homalodisca vitripennis; assembly: GCF_021130785.1. NCBI lineage: Eukaryota > Metazoa > Arthropoda > Insecta > Hemiptera > Cicadellidae > Homalodisca > Homalodisca vitripennis. The sequence goes on from NW_025778655.1 coordinate 58,125, forward strand.
ATTAATTTTTCAAACAAATGCTTGGCCATACATTTTGGTTTTGGCTGTAAACGGAAGGAAATTATTTCATTATTTAGCATAATAAATGAAATTAGAACAAAGGAAATAGTATGTTCTAACACAGAATTATAAGAAATTACGTACGTTTTGCTTTATGTAATTGATGCCATACAAAATGTTGCTATGGTATTCATATTTTCTATAATAGGAAGTATTAAACTCGTAACAGGCATATCAAATACATTGTTTGAGGTACACATGTATTTAAATAATGTGAAAATAACACTGTTTTAATCCAAATTGAAACAACACAAACATTTGTTGAAACTGTTTAAATAAAAATTGAGCACGGAAAAAGTATAATGGATAAGCTGCTTTCCTATACATTGAACAAAAAGTTTGCATGCATATATATATATATATATATATATATATATATATATAATATATATATATATTTCAACAAATATGCTTTCGGCAGCTCATTTTTACACCTACGTAAAAACTTGGATTGTAAAATACCAATAATTATAAAATTTAAATCTGATCCAAGTGAAAAGGTGATTTTTAATATCCAATAATGATAAAATCAGTGCACTTCCAATAATGATAATATATTTAATAAGGAAATGATGAATATTTATCATAGACAAAATGTAGGACAAACAATAATGAAGTTTTTTTTAACTAAATATTAAAAAACGTTCAGCTATACTGCATTTCTGTACTATTACGTAAATAAGGAAGGTAAAAAAAAGGTCTGGTAAAAAGGAATTTGCATAAAATTAAAATATGAAGATCCAAATAAATTTACAAATCTCAATGTGTAAATTTTACGAAAAAGTATAATGGATAAGCTGCTTTCCTATACATTGAACAAAAAGTTGCATATATATATATATATATATATATATATATATATATATATTTGTTTTCCTTGACTTTTGTTCGTCATATACATTTATAGTTTAAAAGCAATACCTTTTGTAATCAAATACAATTTTCATAATAATTATCTCTGCTTTTCTGTTGGCATAAAAAACACTAACACATACCGTGAGCCATGCTGATAGTTAAAACATTAAGGACTACACCAAAGCCTGTAGTATCGCGCCCCTGCTCGCCGCCGCGCACAGCTCTGACAGCCCCGCCCCGAGAGAGCGCGCCCTCTCCGCCGTCCCTGCCCGCGTTTTTCTCTGCCGCTCTCTCGCTCCCTACAACTTCCTCAAGGCAGCCCACGTTAACGCACAATCACTGTTTAGTCATATTGACAAATTTCGTTCCATTTTTGAGCCATTACATACCGACATTATCTTGGTCTCTAAGACTTGGCTAAAACCAACCACAAGCAACAAGAGCATTATTTTAGCTGGCTACAATGTTTTCGGGAACGACCGTCTACACAAACGTGTCTCCCCGTGAGAAATTTACTCAGTTTACAAGTTTACTCATAATAAAATAAATATTACTTTCATAAAAAGTTTGATACCTCAAATTACTTACGCCAGACATAACTGATATTTTACGTGCCATTAGTTGTTTTTTATGGATCGCGCTAAATATATAAAACAGAAAAGTTAAATAATGTTGCGTAGACTGAGATGGGTTGGTAGGTTAATGATACGGTGTGCTTCAAAATATTAATTAAGAAAAAAATATGCTAACCATAATGTAAGTTTCTGAGTTTTTAGTTAAAAGATTCTTTAAATAGTGCCTTGTCACCAACTCATTTTGTAAGAGCATTAAGAGGAATTTAAGAACACTCAACCAACAAGAAAAAATTATTTATGACATAGACATAATAATAGTAAAAAATATCCTCCCAGATTTTTTTTATTTACTGCACATAATCCTATGCCAAGTTTCGAACATAAACTAAAGTCTTACATTTAGTCTATTGGGGGTATCTTTACTAATCAAGCGCATAGTTTTGAAGCCAAGAGTGTTAAATGGGATGGGCTCAACCAACTATCTCCATATTTACCAGGGCTGTGTTTCTTTGTCCATATTATTCAAAATCACGGGTGTAATATATAATGCAGTTACTTAGATGTTGAAATTTCAAGAAATGTTAAAAGTAACGCTATAAATTTATTTGAAATACAAATACAGAAACAATTGGCCTAAAGATATCTCTCAGTTTAGATAATAGAATTTTGTATGTACAAGGGTTGTCGGATTCGAATTTCTCCAGCTCTACGACGGTTAACCCTCGCCGATGTCCAACTTCGCGGGGGAAAGGATAATCAAACCTGTTGTGTACGCGACACAGGGGATCGGTAATTGATATGAAATAATTGAAATGAAAGACTAGTCATGGGAGACCTGACTGTAATTCTCAGCAAACTGTTTAGCCTGAAACAGCTGATCTATATGTCTATTACAAAATTAAACCCTGTTTTTGTCAAAACGGAATACATTACATAACTTAGGTATTTAATAAAAGTTCCTATATCCACTTGTCCTTATAAACGATATTCTCTCACCAATACTGAATGATTAGGAAATAGAAATTCTAGTTTGTCTACCGCCAAAAGAGTCTTTATTTTTTGTTTTTCTTGTCCCTTTGTTGCACTGTTCTGGCTACATTAGGAGTAAGTAAATCCAGTTTTGGATGTTTAATAGTCTATTGAACATTAACTTGGCAGGTGTCTCGTTGGTAGTGCTATGAACAAAGTTTCAATAATCAAATAAATTATACTTAAGGCTAGTTTGTATCTACATTTTATTAAAAAGCTAATCAATCTAATTTCACGCTTAGCATACGTGACTGAATTCTCAGCCTGGCCATTAGACTGAGGATTATAAGCCTGTCGAAAATGTGTGTCTTATACCATAAATCGCATGAAAATTCTTTAATTCAACTGCGTAAATAGTAGTCTATTATCACTATTAAATGGTAACATAACAGGTAGTCCAAATCTAAAAAAGAGTTGTCGTTGCTTCTCTATAGCTAGCGTAGCGGAAGTAGACACATTTTATCTTTAAATGGGCCTAAATAATCAATGTACTCGTATAATCTTTCCCAAGGTATAGATTGATAGTGCCAAACAATGAAGATTACTCATACTAGGATTAGATCGCTCCATTTAGCATCTTGAGCGACTGTTGGCTAGGCCTTCAATGTTCTCATATATATTTGGTCTCCTAATATAGGATCTTGCTACTGATTTCATTTTTACAATCTCCAAGTGAATCGCATGAAACTCGGTTTAATACGTAGCTACGCAACTTTCTAGGTACGACTTTATGTCCCCACATGCCCAATGCCATGGTCAACTGTTAGCTCGTCCTTCTTTTTGAAATAAGGAAAAATTCCTTATTCTCTCCTGAAGGAATTGGGCAATTCATACATCACATAGGTATCTTTTTGTTTCAAATATAGGTTCATTTTGGGTTTCAGCTTTTACATTTTCAAAAAATGTTAAAGGTACTAAACTTTCAGCGATATAATGTAAAATAATTACCTTTCCAATTTGGCTCATTGTTTGTTATCTACAACGTGTTTAGTACTCAAAAGAAAGAGCGATAAGACGTCTGAGTAACCGTGCTTATTCAAACCCAACATCAAAATTGTATCCTGAGAAAAACAAAGCGTACCTTTGCAGTGTGCTTGCCGCAAAAACAGGTAAACCATTTTTTTCGGACGAAATATGCTTAACAAAGGCCTGGTGGTCTCTACACAATGTGAACTTTCTAACAATACATATATTGATTGAATTTCTTAACGCCATATATTAATGCTAACGCTTCTATTTATCTATTTGTGAATATTTACATTCTGTTGGTGATAGTGTACGAGAGTGATATGCAATAGGCTTTTCAACGCCTTCCGAAGTTACGATACTAAGTACCCAGTCCAGCCCTGTCGAGGTTGTGTCTACAGCTATTTGTACAGGCAAACTAGGATCATAATGAGCTAAAACTTGCGCTTTAGATAAAATATTGTTGACATGGTTAAAGGATTTTAGGTATATTTCATCAAAGTTAAATGGCATGTCCTTTTTCAATAAGTTATACAACGGGCTTAAGATTGCTGTCATGTTTTTGATAAACTCTCCAAAATAATTTACCTAGCCAATAAAATCTTTGACTTGTGTTGACAGATTTAGGTACAGGTGATTCATTAATTGCTCAAATTATAGAATTTAGATATATGCAGTCCCCTCTTTATAATAGTAAAACCATGATAATAGATCTTGTCTGCAAAAGTACGTATATTTATTTATATTTTTTTTACTGAAAATCCATTTTTTACTCAGGCGTTTACAAACTTGTTGTAACCTATGAAAATAAGTTTTCGTTACCTGGTGCGGTGATAAGAACATCGTCCATGAACACAGTTTAAAGTTTTAAATTATGCAAGGACAGTTTCAATGATCCTTTGAATAATATGCCTGGGGCTAATGCAATTCCATACGGCAGTCTAAAGTATGAAGAAAAGACCTATATGGGTACTAATTGTACACTGATTTGTGATTCACTATTTAACTTTAAACCACATGTATGCTTGTCTCAGATCTAATTTAGAGAAACTTTTCCCCATACCGTAAATTAGAAAAATATATCTTCTATTCTGGGTATGGGGTATTTAACCACTTCTAGGTACTTATTTAAAGTTACTTTAAAATCTCCACACAACGTAATCTCACCGTTTCTTACGACTGGCACAATGGGCGTCCCATATTTAGAGCTACTTACTGGGCTTAACACTTGCTCATCAGTTAAGCTTGCTAGTTCTTTTTAAACTTTACTTTTCATTGACGATGGAATCGGTCTTGGCTTAAATTATCTAGGTCTAGCATTCTTCTTCTTAGATTAAGTAATTACTAGTTCGCCTTTATAAACTGACCTAATTTCTTACAAAACACTTTCCGGAAATTCACTAATTAGCTCAGATGTCATTGGCTCAAAATTAGTTCTTCTGTGTACATGTTTGTTTTTCATACGCAAAGTTAATTTTTATAATATCAATTTTTAATATCAACAACACCCAGTACTTTTAGCCAATAGAGGGCCCATTAGAGGGTGTGGACCTTCTTTTATGACATACAGATATAATTATCAATGTAATTCCTCATAGTAAACATCAATACTGAGTTTACCGACTGGTACTATGGGCTCATTTGTGTACGAATTCAGCTTCAGATCGTTTTCTAACAACTGTAATGTGCTAAAACTCAGTTTTTTTAGAACTTTTCACTGCTCACTGTGACACTAGCTTCGGTTTTCACCTCAAAAGTGGTTTCTTCTCGACCTAGAAATAAAACTTTTAATTTTGATTGGGTCAACTCTGATCCTCTCACTACGAATTTTTCACTCGACCTTAAAATAAATTTTGAATGTCCTCTAAAAAATTATCAACGATTACGTTTATATATGGTAATCTTTTATCAGTTATGCTCAAACCTATCATTTACAAAAATATTTTGCTTATTTTTGTTATGTTCCTTTTTGGAAATTAACTTGATAAGACCCTATCTCTATCTTTTGAACTGAAATTAGCTTCTGATGAATTACTGATTTCAGTAGATCAGCATACCTTAGATATAATGGGTTTCTTGACCACATTTAATGACACACAAAACCGAACAATTTGCACTGCTTCCGGTAGTGGCCATATTGCCCCCCAGCATAAAAACTGCACTTAATGCGCTGCGTTTGTGGCCCGGGCTGCTGCCCGCCGCAGTCTGTCGCCTGGGGGTGGTGCTGCGCTGCTATCCCCTGGACCCGGCTGCCGTCGCTGACTCCTCCAATGACCGTCAGCGTCTCTGCATTCTTCCCGGCCGCTTCTACTGAACGATTTTCACCACCTACTCGAAGGTCAAGGTAGTCCTCCCAGCAGTCCTTGCTTGGTCGACTCGCTTTGATGCCGCTCAGTCTGCCTCGGGCATAATCGTTTAGAGCCGCGCCAAACTCGCTGTATGCTAACAACTTCTTGAGGCAGGCGATTGTACTCCTGCGACTGTTTTCCCTTCACGCTGGTTTCGTTTACTGAATTTATATCGTTTAGCTATAAACGAATGGCTTCGCATACAAATGTTTCTGAATTAATTTCACTAGGTCGTCAACAGTTTTTTGATAAAGGTTTCTCGGGCATATACTAATCGCGTAACCCAACTGTACGTTTTTCACTCCCACGACTGTCAGTAACGTACTGACCCATTTTGTCCTGGAAAATGTTTGTTACACCCTACGAAACAAATCGAAACGTTCCACATACGAACTCCATAATTCCGCACTATTGTCCCAAGTCATCGATCCCGAAAAATAATACCCGCCATACTTAGTTTTTTCGTCGATTAAAGACGAAATGTTCAAAATTTCTTCTTCGTCATCCCGACATCGAAATGTACAGATTTTTAGCTCACGACAACACATAAACTCACTGACGCACTTTCTCCACTACAATGTTTTGGAGAAATTTTCCGGGTACAATCGAACTGGCTGCATTGCACAAGCGGGTTGAATAAAATACCTCATCGCCATCTGTTTGTGTACAGGACACGGGGGATCAGTAATTGAAATGTAAGACTGATTTCGGATACATCATAGTGACCGTGTGTCAACAATGTACAGTCTAAAATTAGCTAGATCAAAATAAAATTTTACAAATAAAATTCCTCGTTTTTTTATTTTAACTATTATATTCACTTGTATAGCTTCAATTAATACACATATAGCTAGCTTTATATAACACATTTTTAGATTTATATTTCATTTAAAATTTATCAGCAAAGTATAAAATAAAAACAGATTAGAATTTTCTCTTTATTATTACTACTCGTAATGTAGATGTGTATTGTGCATGAAGGAAGTAACATATCCAACACTCCGTTGTTTATGTAGATAAAAGATTCACCCGGGGTTCTGTCCTTAATGGAGACCGTACTTAAAAATAAACCTACTAAAACAGTTTCTTCTACTAGCTTAAGCTTCTTAGTGCAATGAGCTCAAACTGTTTATATTGCAGTCCTCTTGGATATACGAGGGACTCGTACACACTCGTGGGGTTCTGTCCTTAATAGAGACCGTACTTAAAATAATCCTACTAAACAGGTTTCTACTAGCTTAAGCTTCTTAGTGCAATGAGCTCACAAACGTTTTATATTTGCAGTCTCTTCGATATACGAGGACACACTCGTACATGTGTTAATTTTTAATTGTACTGGAACAATTACCAAAACACTCATTGTATTTCTTATATTGCTTGGCTTATTTTCGTAACTTATACATTTACTACCTAATACCTGTTGATAAAACATCTAAAATATAACTATAGTTTTTCAATATTCGACATTAAATAGTTTCGTAATAAATTTACTTGTTGTGAAATTTTTAAGGATTTAAACCCATTGCGGATCGTATTGTTTTTGGCGTGCGGGCACCAGCGGCCCCGAATTAATTCACGGTCAGCGGCCGCACGAAACAGCAATGGTGCGCTACATCGTATCGCTCGCTTATTGTATACTAGAAAAATTCAGCTGCGAAGGTAATCGTTCAGATGGAACATGGGCCTGCTGGGGTATCCGTGATGTAGGAACGATAACACGCGAGCAAATTTAAGGCGTGGCAGGGATGATGTCTGAATCATAATCTAAATAAAGCGGCTCGGGCGAATCGATTGCAACAACCGGGCCATTGTCTAGACTAAAACCCACCCAACATGTACGTCTGCGCCGTTTAGTTGTGTCACTAACCTAAAAAGTATTATAATAACAACTGAGGAAAACACATAATCAGAAGCGCTAAAAAAGCAGAGAGTAAACTCATATGAATGATTTTTCAACTTTCGACATACAACTGCGATCTGTAGGATATTTATAAAACTTTATTGGAAATTCTAAACGTAGACCTTGTTTAAACACTCTTATTAGACAAGTGAAGACGATCAACCCTTCTATCAGACATTAACAGAACTATTTGGAGGGAAATTTAAAAGCAGACCGCTTTTGCGACCTCAGCTCGTCACCGTGCCGTTAGGCGGCCCCGGCCGCTGCGTGGAAGAGCCCAGCTCGTCAGTGATCCGCAATTGGGTAAATATGCTAAATTATTAAAATTAATGTATAGTCTTCATTTTTTAAGATGTAATTTTATGCTTTAAAAATTTCTCGTTCACATATTATATATGAGCAGGTGAGGAACTGTAGAGAAAACAACAGTGATTGAAGAAACAAATACCTGTTACTGACCTTGCACTATCATTAACTACAATAGAGTTTTTTAACTCACCACATTAACATAATGTTATAAGAAGTTAGTATATTCAAGAATTTTAAGAATATTACAAAGAAGCAATAGCGGCCATGCATGAGTAAGATCTATCCATAAAAATCCAAAGTTAATATTCTTTCAGATCGTCTTTAATTTACATAGCTTCTTAAAAAGTACATAAGTCTGTATTATGAAAATTTTATACAATATGGCAAGTAATTAGAATGTAATTTTCTTCATTTATCACGTGTTTTATTACTGTATTCGATCACTTTCTTATTTATAAAGAAGTGTAATTTTGTTTCTAACGTCCTTAAAGACGTTACTAATCATTTACAACACACACAACCGGCATTTATTATTCAAATGGTTACGGTATGGAATTTTCTTAAAGGTTTGTGAAAGAATGGGAACAATATTTTTTTTAATTTCACATGTATGCACATTAGAGTAGTCACGCTGACTACTCTGTGTAAGTCAGAGTAATTTTTTCTGCAAAGACCAGAGATAACATTTTTACTGTAACTCGTTTTCCCCTCTTCTAATAGCTGATGAATGTAATGAGTACCCACTTTTAAATTTGTTCTAGAACACCTTACTCACGTAGTACTATTTCTTCATGTTTATAAAGTAGAAGCCTGTTGCTCAGTCGAGTTTGTTCTAATCAATATTTGTTTTTATAATTTACTCTCATAGCCCATTGAGACTCACTTACTTAAACAAAAGAAAACATTAAAAGAGGTTTTAATTACTGTAAATGAAAATACGGCATCGTAGAAAAATTTAAACCAAATTTGTAATAAGAAGAAAATTAAAAACGGTTCATACTAAAATAGCACCGTTTTTATGCTAATTAAATATTTTGCTAATAATTTTTGCGCATCTTCCCAGTTTAAAATAAAGCTGTTTATTTTTATAAAAGTGGGGTTTTCAATTGTAACAGAAATTAGTTTATACTGTTTATTACTAAGTTACTATTTAACCTACAATTTACTAAAAGTTTAAAGCGAATCCGTAATAAAGTACCCGTTAGAGGAAACTATTATAGAAACATAGTACGTTCATTTAAGCTAAAAGAGACTCCCGAGGTAAACGTCTGTGTCATAAAGCAAATAAGTACTGCTACTTTTACGCAACCACTACCTCTTCTCACTAAATTAGTGTCGTTAAGTGTTTCCAGGAGTAAAATATTGCGTTAAGTGTGTTTAGTCGAATTCTACTACGTTGTTTTCATCTTACTGTAGTAGTATACTATGACCGTTTCTCGGAACAAAAGCACCCGAGACCGGTTCCATGGGACCAATCCGTGTGAGACCGAATCTGGGACAGAATTTGTTAGAGAGCGGTTCAGCGACTAAGAGTGTGAGAATGGGTGGTCAGAACCCGCGCCGCGCCGCGAAATCACCACGCATGTCATCGCTGTCCCGTACACCGCCACCGCGCAGACACCACGCGTTTTTATTTACCATACAATTTTTAGAGTATGTATGTGATGTTTGTGATTTTAACTGATCAGATCTAAATAGACGATGTTGTTTACATGGTTGTTCTGGAGCAGTTGGTTGTTTTGGTCTACAAAGTGTGATTATGATCTGTTGAATCTTTCGTAAACCGCTCCGAAGAGGTATGTAGTGTTTTTTCTTGAGGTGATTGAGATATTTTGTAGCCGTTGTGGTACATTAGGGGAAAAGGAGTAGAGAGGATTGCTGTCCTCTAAATGTTTGTGAGAGTGAACATCATGATTGACAAGACTGTTGTTGACAATATTGCAATGTATCTCGATGACATGCAAGCGGCTCTGAGATTCGGTTGGATTCCGATGCAATTACATTTTGATTTGAATTGTAGTAAGACAATTCTTTTTGTAAGTTTGTTGCATCAGATTTTTTCAAAACCTAAGAGATTACTAACGGTTTTATCCAAAGTCGAATTTAATTGGAGAATTTAATTGATATTTTGTCACCATCTTTAAAAGATCTTGAAATCGTCAGAATTTATACTAAGATTCACAAGGTTTTATGTAAATCTCTGAAACTCTTTTTCAAGTTTGTTCAATGGGTCCAGTAACCACATTAAAGTATCAGTGGTTTCGGAATATGAAATGTTATTTCCAAGTCCCAAAAATGTTGCAACAAGTTGTATATGTTGTTCTCAGAGTAACATCTCTCCAACAAGAGCCATACAATACTCTGCGTTTGGATCCAATGTGGATGGGGTGTTCTAGAATGGAGAGTCAGTGCAGACTCAGTTCCAGTTAGTTTGAGTAATGCCAATTTGCAGTTTTATATATACTTAAAAATTCTAATACAAAGTTTTTAGATGAAGTTACTTCCATCATAGGAAGTCTTCAAAACCTCTCTTTTCCATATATTTTTTATTTCGTTGTTGCATTTTTTCTGCATGATGTATATCTTGCCCTTCTAATTTCACTCAAATTGGAACTTTGTACAACCACATCATATGGGCTCCACTGCTTTGCTCACTTGACCCAAATTCTCTGGTGGTTTTTTCAGTAGTGAAACTGTCCCATATCTTTTCACCATTATGGTACTAGTGGGGACAAATTCTCGATCGCATTTATTATTTTTTCCGATTTTACCAAATGCGAATTCCAATAATTTCTTTGACTTCAGATAAATTCTTGTGAGACTTTTGATACATCACTTGCAAGCTCAATTATCTTCGTCAGGAGAAGGGTCTGAATTTGGGTTGAGTTGGTATTGGCCCAATTTAGAATTTTTTCCTCCAAATCTGTTTAAAATAAAACCAACGGATTTCCATGCATTTTTATTGTTTCATTATATTACGAAGAATTATGTTCCCAGTCCAGGTCACCAGCTGAATCTCGTCGTAGAACCTCCAGGCACAGATAGTCCACAGATAGGAGGATCGTCAAACCCCTGAATACGCTCTGAGTTATAAACCAACCCCTTTTTGGCCCCAAGTACTATGACTACTTCTATTGGAGGATTGACATCGCCATATGAATCAAAATAGAATTTCTTTTCAACCACGTTTCACATAACAGCGTCCAGTGAGTACCACCAGATGAAAGGTCACCAAAGATTTATCAACAATAGCACGTTCAATATTTGTAGGTTTGTCTGGAAGTAACGGTCGCAATGAAAACACCTCTACAACTCATTTAATGTTTAATATACCTGCTAATTTTTTCTATTTCACCAAGAAACAGCGGGAAGATCTTCTTTTTTTATTTTTTATTCCCAAAAAGAATACA